>NW_027167687.1:100000-243230 GCF_040954835.1 Lepisosteus oculatus
ATTAGACGTTACTTTGACTCATCTTTTTACGCTCAGTGCTGGATTGCTCAAACTCCAGCTAGGGTTAGGGTTAGCATTCCCACGCTACTTAGACACTTTGTTTACGCTCAGTGCTGGATTTTGGGAACTTCAGGACGAGTGGGAATTTTCTCCTATCTGTCCATTCTGTTTTGTTTTGGAGACTCTTGGCTGCCTGTGTTGTTCAGTGCAGCCAGCGTGAAGGAAACATTTTCCAAAACTGTGTCAGCTCAAAAGTTGTAAGAAAACCTCTCCAGCTGCTTTAACTCTCTTCATTATTGTCATTTAATGTGACACTCGATGTATAACTGGAGCCTCACATATGCAAATGGTGAGGCTCCAGTTCGACACCCAGTTCGACACCACTTTACAGTATATGACAAAAGCATGGCAGACTGTGCCGGACCGGCAGATAACTTCCGCTTATTTTTACCATATTAAACATTGGAAATCCAACCACTTGCATTTGTGACACTTGATTTTGGCTCCACCTAAGACACTCTTAAAACTTCAAACACTTTTCTCTTCTCCCGCAACACTCTTGTCTGTCGGCACTATGTGGCAGCGTTGCATGACAACCCATCTCATCACGGAAAGGCACCTAACAGCTTTGGTAAGAGAGTAGAATTACCTGAAGAACTGCTTTCCATGGAAGCAGGACCAAGCGATGTAGCATTTTTATAGTACCAGGAAAGGAGAAGCAGCACTTCGCCTTTGCCGCACAGGCACAAGGCGACATGTGGCAGACGCCGTAGTCGGCAGGATTCGAACCTGAGCGGGGAGTCCCCATAGGATTTCAAGTCCATCGCCTTAACTACTCGGCCACGACTACAGCGAGCTCACCGCCACCGCATTCCTCCTATAATCTAACACGGAGTGCGAGGTGGCTGCGGAAACTTTTTTAAAGTCGCTCTCCGTTAAAAACAAAATACCTTTCGCAAGATACATGCCGGCAGACAGACACGCCTCAGAGGGTTTAAGGCTGGCTTCACGTTCAAATGATAAAGTCTCCCCGTCCGGATGTCAAAATGCAACTTTGGCAGACAGAAAAAACATCAACAAACCACAAATGTGGACAAGGATTTTACAAGCTGCATCACACTGCACTTTCCAAAGCATTTACATTCCTGTTAGACGCAGGAATTGCCTTTGATTTGCGCGCTTACGAACGCCATGGAAAACGAAACAAAACTAAAGCCCTCAGCTCCTACACTTGATTATAATGCCGTTACGTGTCGAAGCAGGAATTTACGTCATCCTACCACTGCAACACGGGGAATAGAGGGAAATGAGCACACGCTACGTACGTCTCAATCACGCCCTAGAGTCATAAGGCGCATTGAAGGGTGCACCCCCATCATTAATCGTTGCGCCTCTGTGAAAGGAAAGCTCTTGAGCAGTCTTTGAAACAGCTCGGATGAAACACTTGATTGCTTCCATGTGCATCTGGAGCCCATTTCTTATTTTCACTTCACGCCGCCCAAAGCATTTCTAAAACATGAGATTCGCGTTTGGGAATGCGCCCTGCCCTACGAATAAAACAGGTCTACGGGTCTGAAACCTCCTCCACGGAAAACAGTTCTGTTGCGCTTTTGATTAAAGGGAGATTCGCTGTTCTTACTTTTTGATGACATAACACCCAAAGGGGCTTCTTTGGAGCTGGATTCCAACCAGCATCCTAAAGTTTCTTGGCGGTATCCTTTACAGTCCTCTGTTCGGTCGACAAGGGACAGAAGGGGGCAGCTTTCCTAACACACACAGTGCAATGTACTGTAGTGTTCCCGTTCATTGAATTCGCAGTTCTGCATCAGACCTCTAACTCGTTTCCTTAGCTTGGATTTAAGCCATGAAGCAGGCTTCTAGTGTATAAACGTCTAGAGGAATCACAAACTAATTGAGAGGCCATCATCCCAGGGGGAACTGACAAAGTCTATCCCTAAACACCTAGCGCAGTCTCTCGAGAGACTGTCAAAAATCGATTTCTCCGTTTGCGTTGCAAGTAAGTGAAAACACAGTCTCAAACCAGAGCCACTTGGGAGCAGCGGCACGTAAATACTGTTACTGTCACTGCTCGATACTGACATTAGCCTACTATACCATGTTCAGCCACCGCTAGGAAATGTACGGCTCTAGTACCGGAGCAAACAACAGGAGGGCCAAAGGCGCACAGGCACACGTGTCAGACATGGAGAGCGACAAGGATGGGATTCAACCCCATGTGTGTGGAGCACAACGGATTAGCAGTCCATCGCCTTAACCACTCGGCCAACTCGTCAACGAAACTGGGCTGTCCTGACATGGGTTGGCGCACTCCAGTTGATCTTTTTCTTTTTTTTCCCTCATACTTGAGGGTCATTTTCCTGTTCCACATGCGATTTCAACATTTTCCTTGGGAGATGTCAAGCCAGCAAGCCACTGCTGTGGTTCAGTGGCCAGTGTGGAGTTCAGTGGCCCTGTTGTACACAGAAAGCACATTGAGCTCCTTGGACATGAAAAGTTCCAGATAAAAGCCATTTGTCATCCTTTCTCTTGGTGTCGATGTTGCTATTGTATGTAAAGGTGGCAACTTGCTCAGCGAGCAGGCGGAGCACACACCGAATGCAGATGTGTCTGAGTGGTGTGTCCAAGTGGCTGCAAAAGGACAGCACTCCCAGGGCGCCGTGGCTTAGTTGGTTAAAGCGCCTGTCTAGTAAACAGAAAATCCTGGGTCCGAATCCCAGCGGTGCCTTTTTTTGTTCTGTGTTCTCGAACAGAACTGGTCAGTATGGACAACCGCATACGTCTAGACTTAATTAAATGCAAGTATTCATTTCCTGTCTTGAACGACTTGTTTTTCTTAAAATGGATGCAACTTGCAAAACATGAAATACAAACCTCGCTAATCAGCGCTCACGGCTGGCAAAAAAAAAAGAAGTCAGCAATGTTTTTTTCTTTAACCTTAAGCCTGCTAATGGAGAAGAAACTAGTCGCCACATCACATACATCCGTTTTAACGATAAGAAGGTAACAACTATCCTCACTCCAGAGTAAATCTCACGTTGAGGGCATATTTTTTTCCACTTTACCATGAGTCGGGCTCAGCTGCAGAGAGGCGAGAGCAGAGCAATGAGGTCAGGGGGACAGGGGAGTCACACGCTGGCGGTTTGAACACGCGGAAGATCACTGAGGGATCCACAGTATGTGGACCCTCCATGCGCCATCATTCCACACTCCAGACTCTGAATCCTGCCATCCGAGTTAAGATCTCGGCGGAACCGGAGGCGCAGTTCTTTCTTAAAACGTAATCTGGTGAGCATTTCTAGAATCGTACTTGTATAGATGCAGCCTTTAATGTGTTGCTAGGTTAAAATTTATGACTTCTTGAACTTCAGCAGGCAACTGCCCTCTTGATTTCGGATTTAATTTCTTTATTACAGGGGCGCTTTCATGATGACAGAGTCATGTTCAGGTACTTTGCTTGATGGAGGAAGCTCATTTCGGACTCTGTGATCTGCTCACCTGGAAAGGTCTGCTGTACTACTACAAGAGAGAAGTAGAGTCTGGAGGAAGGGACAATTTTATGATGCTTTGGAAGGTAATGTTTTTTTTTTCTTTGAAATCGAAATGAATCAGAATATCAGTGCAAAAGACAAACTCTTGGTTTGGTTTAAAGAGATATGGTTTTAAAACAGACAAAATGTAGAAAACAGGTGTTTCTCACTTTTGGAAAAGAATGGACCGGGGATAATATTTTACTAGTTGCAGTGCTAAGCTCACTGGGTTACAGTCCTGCAGTGTCACACCAGGGCCAGTGGTGCAATGGATAATGTGTCTGACGATGGATTAGGAGTTTGGAGGTTCGACTCCTGCCTGGCGCTGGTTGTTTTTAAACGCATCAGGCTACTCCCTTAGTAGCCTGTGCTACTTACTGCATTGTAATCGTACCCAGTAAGAGATTTCCTTCATGTAAATGAACTGCACCTGACAGCTTTAGAAAAACACCTGGGCTCAGTACGGTGCTGAGAGCTCAAGTTGTGTATAATGTAATAATTTAGGTAGAATAGATTCTAATAATATAATGATCCAGTGTGCTGCACTACTTCACTGTTTCACTGCTCTATGCCTTCTGGAAATAAATCCTCAGACTACTTACTGCCCTGGGCATGTACCAATAAATTACAGGAGCACATCTATATATCACTGCGTTGAAGCAGGAGACACAATCACTGCAAACACATCCTAAATACAGTGTTCCAGCACCTTTGACCTCATCCAGAACGTATCATTTCTTGAAAGGAATTGCTGTCCGAATGCACATCTGAATCCCAAACAGAATCTCTAGTAAAATCCGATCATTTGTGAAACAGGTAAATGTCTCAGGGGCCCATTCCTCATTCTCAAGACACATGTATGCAGTACGTACACCATGCATTGAGCAATAGGGATTAAAGACACCACAGGTAAGGTTAGAAGACATTCTGACTATATTCTAAAATATTGGACTCATATTCTTATGATGGCAGACATGAGTCTGTGTTTAAAACCGGGGTTAATGGACATTATATGACTGTCAATTCTGTTTTGTTTTGGAGACTCTTGGCTGCCTATGTGGTACAGTGCAGCGTGAAGAAAACATTTTCCAAAACTGTGTCAGCTCAAAAGTTGTAAGAAAACCTTTCCAGCTGCTTTAACTCTCTTCATTTTTGTCATTTAATTGTCTGTCGGCACTATGTGGCAGCGTTGCATGACAACCCATCTCACCACGGAAAGGAACCTAACAGCTTTTGTAAGAGAGGAGAAAACGACCTGGCCTGTATGGAGATCGAACCCACGACCTTGGCGGTATTAGCACCACGCTCTAACCAACTGAGCTAACCAGCCTCACGACAGCAATCCTCTCTGTGCTGCAAAAAATCGAACTCAGGGAATTTCTTTTGCCCTCCTTTGAATAGAAAGCCGTGTAATTCAGTGTACGGGCTTTCTCGTGCAGTTTCATGGTTCTTGTAACCCAAATCCTACACTGGCGTGAAGTGACCCCCCATTTCACAGCATTTTTCAGCTGATTTAAAATGTACCTAAAGGAGAAGCATTATTGAAGACCATCAATTACCAAGAGCTTTTGTCAAAGGTTTTGGTGGTCATTTTTAATGACCACAGAGCGCTGTGACCTCGGTTTTACATCTCATCCAAGAGACAGCGCCCTTTTACAACACAGCGTCTCCGTCACTATGCTGGGGCATTGGGACCCGCACAGACCTCAGGTTGAGCGCCCCCCCACCGGCACCATTAACACCGCTTCCAGCTGGAAACTTTGTTTTTCCCTGTAGCTCACCCTCATCCGGGTACTGACCTGGCTAACAAATGCTTTGCTTCAGTGGGTTTTCAGTTGCGAGTTGCAAGGGGATGCAAGTGATGGAGCCGCTCGCTGCAAAAGCCACTGCTTTGGCTGGGAATCGAACCAGAGCCTCCCACGTGGGAAGTGAGAATTCTACCACTGAACCACCAATGCTCAGTACCCAGGCCTTCAAAAAAGACGCTTTTTTGGTGCTCTGTTAAAAAAGCGTCGACATTACCTCTTTCAAAAGGCTTCACTTTCCTAGTCACATTCCAAGGCTCATTGAACCCGGGCTGTTTCCTCCAGCGGTATAGTATTGCAGTTAGACAGCACGATGCCTGCAAGACTATGTCACGCTCTGACGAGACTGTCAAAAATTGCTTTCGCCGATTGTATTGCAAACCGGCGGAAGCGGGGTATTGGGAAAAGTTTTCAACTAGCAATAATCGCGCCTCGGCTAAACCTCACAGGCTACGATACTGCCAATGCGCAAATCTGACGGTTGCCAGGCAACCGCGGGGATCCTATGGAAATCGTTATCAATCGTCTCATGGCATGTCGTTGCTGTAACGCTTCATATTTGTCGTCTTCTTCTTCTAGCTTGAGGTTTTGAAGAATTTCATGACAGACAAGGGCTCCGTCGGGAACAAAGGGCGTTGTGAGAAAACCGTTGCTTATTTTCAGCAGCAGAAATACAACCCTTTAAATACAAGATGACAGAACAATGACGAAGGGCATGCCGGGAGGAACTCATGCACTACAGAGGAAAGGGGGCGGGCACGTACAGTTCACATTCAAGCCACAAGTACTCTTCTCGGATGTTGCACAAACAAATCCTAACGTCCTGAAAGCATTGCAGCATGTTTGTGTCCCACTTCCCGTGGCTGCAGGACGACTGACACGAACGGACAAACACAATCTGTGGCGTTTAGTGTGACATAGTCTTGCAGGCATCGTGCTGTCTCACTGCAATACTATACCGCTGGAGGAAACAGCCCGGGTTCGATGAGGCTTGGAATGTGACTAGGAAAGTGAAGCCTTTTGAAAGAGGTAAAGCACTGCACAACGGAACTGAGGGAGAATCTTACAATGATTTCGAATGAATTCTGTATGCGTTAAAAGACAGCTATACACAGAAAACATGCAGGACACTGCTCATGATGTTTCCCGAGCCGAAACACAGTGCGTTTTTCCAAGCCATCTGACAAAGCCCGCCCACTGAAAACTGCAGTAGATCGTGTAAAGACGTTCAACTTTGTAACTACTGCACGCACAGGAAGCAGAATAAATTCCTCTTTTCAAACTGTCAAAGGTTTGCTTTGCGAACGCTGCAGGGCATCGCACAATCTCTTTTGAACGGGGACAAACGATTTCTTATGGGGCGCAGTAAGTACAGACGTTTAAAAAGCTCCACTCATGCCGACGATGCAGCATGAAGAAGCGCAACCTAACGGTTGACAGACAAAAGCCGGGCGCCGCTACGAGCAATATGAAATCAAACTGACAGCACACGGCGTTTCGCGCTGACTCAAAAGTGATCTCGACAGACGCTGTTCTCTGCATAACGCTGAAAGAGCTAAAGAGCGTTTCTGTTGAGACGTAACAAGCTTGTTTCTTTCTACCATGATGTTACCATGACAAAATCTGTCTTTAAACACCTTGCTCAGTCTCTGACGAGACTGTCAAAAATTGCTTTCGCCGATTGTATTGCAAACCGGCGGAAGCGGGGTATTGGGAAAAGTTTTCAACTAGCAATAATCGCGCCTCGGCTAAACCTCACAGGCTACGATACTGCCACTGCGCAAAGCTGACGGTTGCCAGGCAACCGCGGGGATCCTATGGAAATCGTTATCAATCGTCTCATGGCATGTCGTTGCTGTAACGCTTCATATTTCACAGCATATTCCCGCCCCCCAAAGAAAAGAGCGCCAATCAGAGAGGCGGAGACCGAGGACTCGCAGAGCAGACGGCCACAGTCGCCGTAATAAGAGCGATTGTGAGCGGTTTTAGTTTCTCTCTTTGACCAGCCCAGCTGTGCCCCACCCGAAGGCAGGGAGGCACAAAAATTGTATGGAACTCATTCATGTTCCTCTCCATGGAAATCTTTAGTAAAAGGCAAAAGATTTGTACGAGATGAAGAGAAACCAGAGTGCGTGGCTGGACAGCTGCAGGAGCCCAGGCCGCCTTCAAGGCCTCTGCCCTGCCGGTCGTGGTTGGCAATGCACCTGGCCTTACAAACGAGCCAGTGGGGCCCGTTCAGCTCTGGGCTCATCGCCTGCGGCTCTCGGCTTACCTGGCAGGGGAGATACCTTGATCAGCCTGTAGTTAGAGTAGTTGGATTGTTTTCTTGTTTTGTGGAAGCAGTGTTTGTTTTGCAGTTTGAGATGGCAACCTTTGGATCCCGCAAGAATGCTGTACGTTTTGAGCTTTTGGATGACCTCTTCATGGATCGTATGCAGTTCAGCAGAAAAGTGTTACAGAAGGAACGTGGCTTTGAACCTCGGCACTTGGATTTCATCTTCGCTCTCCCAGGTCAGAAAGCATTTGAGGTTGTTTTTGCTACCTATTCTCTGTTTGAACAATGTGTGGATGTGTTTGAGGCAAAAAGAGGGAAAGTTCCTGCCCTTGAGAAGATCAACTTGCAGCCTCTGACACAGAGAGAGAGGAAAACGGTGCATGTTGTTATGTTCTCGGAACTGGCAAAGACGGAGGACATTCACACCTGGCTTAAGCAGTACTGCACCGTCCACCATGGAACTGAGGTTAGAGATGTTGACGGTATAAAAACAGGAGCAAGGAAATTCGAGGTTCGCTTGCTACCGGACAATGTAAATGGAGGCTTAAGGCACCTGCCCTCTACAATCCGGCTGGGCGCCTGCAATGGCTATGTTTTTTATGTGGGACAACCAAAGGTGTGTCGGCGCTGTGGTGTTGTGGGACACCTGGCATCGTCCATACATTTCAAAATCCATACAGCTTGTGAAAGATGAAATCCATTTCTTGGTTGTCAGTGGAAAAAGATTGCCGGCTGCAAGAAGCGCAAGTGATTGTTTTCTTTGACCATAAACCTGCAAATGTAGGGAGCACAAGCGGCCGTCAGTCTCTGTGGCGCAATCGGTTAGCGCGTTCGGCTGTTAACCGAAAGGTTGGTGGTTCAAGCCCACCCAGGGACGCATGTCTCAGTTTTTCCAATGTAAACATCATCACCGCTAAAGAAGATGGCGCAGAAGGCTCCACAGTCGAAACGTTGTGCTTCTTTTCTTCTCTTTTCAGCATGGAGTAAACCTTTGCTTGATCCTTTGCAGCCTACGCATGCTGACACAGCTACCTTTCTCTTAACGTGCCTCAATCATTATTCACCAAAACCATCAGCAGAATGTGTCGCCTTTGTGGTGATGTCACTCCTCTGCTTCACAAATGTCCTTAGTGACGGACCATTTCTTTCTGCCATTTTTCCGGAGCGGTTATTGATTGCTCCATCATTTCCCTCATACTTTCCATCCCTAGATTGAAAAAAAAAAAAACAGAAACAGGCTGACAGGACGACAATCAAATTGCAAAAACTCATCAAAGCACTCGATAGAGTATTTGAATCCACAAGTAGCTACGAGCAACTTTGTCCTGGCTTGCATGAAAGTCGGAAAATGTCAAAAAGAAAAAGATGGTGGCTTTTTCATATCTGTTCTTTTATTTTTAGTTCGTTGGCTCTTCTGTCCATTGTCCTCCTGCCTGGCTCTTGACCTGTGACTGTCTGAACGCACACATTAGACTTTCAGGCGGGGGATTTGTCCTGAGCCTCTGTGAAAGACCCACCCACCCCCATAAATAACTGCTCTAGAAACACATGAATGCAAAACTAAACCACAGCTTAAAGAGGAGCTCCAACTCAGTGCCATACTAATGTAAACAAAGTAATACTAAGACATGTTCTTATGGATTTGTCTTACCTTGAGATATGTAATTGGATTTCAGGATTAACTTCCTCATTCAATGTACTGGTGATTCTTTGCCTGGTCAGTACCTGGGTGGGAGACCTCCAGCGAACAATTAAGCTTGCTGCTGGAAGTGGTGTTAAGAGACTCTTAGGATCTTCCAGAGGTGTCTGTCCAATAGCACTAGTTGCCTTAGAGCTGGCTCAAACATTGCTCAAGAGTCTACCTTTCACAGATGCGCAAAGATGAATGATGGGGGTGCACGCTTCAAGGAGCCTTCCAACTGTAGGGACCGATTAGAGACGATCCGTAGCATGTGTTCGTTTCCATATACGCCCCGTGTCTCAACGGTAGGAAAGAGTCAAATACTGCCTCGACACGTAACAGCGTTATATTAAACCGCAGGACTTGAGGGCTGTTTTGTTTGAATGTTCAAGGCATTGGTAAGAGCGTAGGTCAAGGGCCATTGGTGCATCTCCTGTAACTGGAGTAAAAATGCTATTCAAAGTGCAGTGACTAAAATCGTCGTCCACATGTCTCCGTTGTTGATTGCTTTCTGTCTAAGAACGTTCTGTTTTCATGTCCGAACGGGGAGACTTTATCATTCCAACTTGAAGCCACCCTTAAGTCCTCTGAGGTGTGTGTGTGTGTGTGCTTGCACGTATGGCGTAAAAGGTTTCTTAAACGGAGAGCGAACTTGAAAAAAGTTGCCTCCACTGCCGCCGCCGCCTCGCACTCCCTGTTCGATTGTAGCAAGAAGGCAGCGGCCGCAGTGCTCGCTGTAGTCGTGGCCGAGTGGTTGAGGTGACAGACTTGAAATCTGTTGGGGTCTCCCCGCGCAGGTTCAAATCCTGCCGACTACGGCGTCCTTTGCATTTGGTTGCGTGCGTGCGTGTAAAAGGACCAGCGCCGTTTCGTTTTCGCTGGGACCTTTAACACTCTAAATCGCCTGGACCCGCAGCCTGTGAAATTGATTCTTCAGCACCCACGATGGACGCTTTGCCGCTGGACACAGATAACGATGCTTTTCTGCAACGAGCTTTCCAGCTGAATTTTCTCAGCAGCTCCGTACTGAACCTGTTCTCCATTGCAACATAGCGGAGGGTCGTCACGTCTATAGCAAGGCTGTGTAGGACCGCATACGCCACAGTGACTTGTACACAGACCACATGAAAGGCAAGCAAAATACACTTTTAAAATTCCAAAGACTCACAAGGTCAGAGAAACAGCGATGACCTGAACAGATCTGTTACAGAAGTCTAGGTTGACCTTTTTAGAGCTGTAATTGCATTTTTGTTTAATAGAAGATCAAATCTACTCGCATGTACCAGCACATTACAGTTTATTGATGTTAATTCTGTTTAAGTAATAAGATTGCTAACGATGTTGGACTTTAGCCGGTGTTTTTTAGAACAAATTGCTTACACTTCTGTAAGGAATACCCAGTACGTGCCTTTGTCAGTCATTGCTCACCATACCTGTAACTTTCTTATCTAACTCACTTCCTCAAATGGTGAAGGTCCACAAACATAAATGAAAAAAAAACCCTTGTTGTAGATGAGGTGCACAAAAAAGCAGCCCCTGATAGTGTATAACACATTTATACTATTGCAGAGACACATGTAACATATATATACTGTATATATATATGAAACAGAAATAGAAACAGAAACAGGAATCGCTTACTCACCTGGAGAATCTCTGTAGGAATATCTAGCATTTATCAATGGAAATAAAAGCTGCTTTAATACAGTGCATGTTCAAACTCAAACCCTCAGCTGCTGTTCTTGTTTGTTTTGGGACAAATTGCAACTGAGCATCGCATGAGCCGTTACGTACCCTTATCTGTTAGGGAATTTCAAGGGAGGAGTTAGGTCAGAATGGGTAGGCTGCAAAACAACAAGTAAAGATTTATTCCAAGATGAAACGTTGTGGCGGTTTTCTTATCTTTTCAGCATGGACTAAACTTTTACGTGTTCCTTATATGCTATATATATATATACTAGCACCAATGTCGTTCTTAAAAACTAACATGAAATTGTCAGGGACATTCAGCTATATACAAAGACGAGACAGACAAAGTAATAATTCTGTATTAACGTGGCCTACATATTGACGCAATGGTCGAACTAACTGACATGTTCTGATTCAGATCCCCTGCAGTTCATGCCAATTAGAACAATAGCAATGCTGAGTCCTCCCCACCCTACTGAGCACAAATTCAGCTGCTCTCCAGTTCTGTTCTGCATGTTTTTTCATTGCATTTGAGCTCGGAGCTGGAGATGATCTCCATACAGTTCTGTGTTCACCAGCCCGCACTTGCGTGCTAATTTACGGGTTGTGGCAAATGCTTTTCTATAGTTCACATACATGACGCCAACCTGTTACCGAGGAACCTGAGAGGTTTAAAAGCCTCACGAGCCAGGCAGGACTCGAACCTACAATCTTCTGATCCGAAGTCAGACGCGTTATCCATTACGCCACTGGCCCATAGAACATGCACTTGCACTCCACCACAGAGAGCTCTACACTGCTACTAGTAGTACACTTCCCCATCTAAATTTTCACAGCAAGAAACTTGTGTTTCCTACTATTTTTATCAGGTTTAAAATATCATCTCCTTAAAACAGAAAAAGTGTTGATGTGTCGTGCTGAAATTCCGATTGATTTTGAATTCAAAGAAAAAGGTTTTCTTCCAAAACACCATGAAATTGTCACATCTTGCAGACAATAGGTGTATTCCATGTTGAAAAGAGAAGAAAGAAAACCATGGAGCCTTTTACAGGTGTGAGGCTTCTTCAGGTGTGAGAAGACCTCACAGTCGAAACGCTGTGTTTCCGTTCTTCTCTTTTCAGCATGCAATAAACCTAGTACTTGTTCCTTTTCAGCCGAGGCATGCTGACGTAGCTACCCAGCTGAACATCTTGCAGACTCTACAGTACTTCTCTCCTGTAGAAGTAAAGCAGGGCTTGCTGGGTGAGCTTTTGCTCCAGTAAATTAGGTCACGTGTCATGTTAAATCACTTCTTCTAAACACAACATTTGCTGGTGCTAGCTTTCCCCATGAAAAGAGACATTTCCCTTACAGTACATGACATATCGTTTTTATTCTATCAATAAGTATAGAAATTAAACAAAAGAAAAAATGGTGTCGCCAAAGAATGCACAGCTCTGTCGCCTTGGGGAGGTGTCAAGGGCATTGAGCTCCTTGGACATGAAAAGTGCCCGATAAATGCCATTTCTCATCATTTCTCTTGGCGTCAGTTCTGCTATTAAATGGGACGGAGGCAACGGGCTCAGAGAGCAGGTTAAGTGCACACCGAACGCAGATGTGTCCAAGTGTCTGTAAAAGCGCGGTGCTCTGCTGGCGCTGTTCCCTAGTGGCTTAAAGTGCCCGCCTAGTAAGCAGGCGATCCTGGGTCTGAATACCAGCGGTGCCTCTCTCCGTGTCTTGTTGTGCCGAATGTATCATTTCAGACAAACATGTACAGCTTGGTTCAGTTTAATGCAAGAATTCATTTCCTTTCTGGAATAACTTGTTTTTGAAGAAATCCATACAGCTTGTGAAAGATGAAATCCATTTCTTGGTTGTCAGTGGAAAAAGATTGCCGGCTGCAAGAAGCGCAAGTGATTGTTTTCTTTGACCATAAACCTGCAAATGTAGGGAGCACAAGCGGCTGTCAGTCTCTGTGGCGCAATCGGTTAGCGCGTTCGGCTGTTAACCGAAAGGTTGGTGGTTCAAGCCCACCCAGGGACGCATGTCTCCGTTTTTCCAATGTAAACATCATCACCGCTAAAGAAGATGGCGCAGAAGGCTCCACAGTCGAAACGTTGTGCTTCTTTTCTTCTCTTTTCAGCATGGAGTAAACCTTTGCTTGATCCTTTGCAGCCTACGCATGCTGACACAGCTACCTTTCTCTTAACGCGCCTCAATCATTATTCACCAAAACCATCAGCAGAATGTGTCGCCTTTGTGGTGATGTCACTCCTCTGCTTCACAAATGTCCTTAGTGACGGACCATTTCTTTCTGCCATTTTTCCGGAGCGGTTATTGATTGCTCCATCATTTCCCTCATACTTTCCATCCCTAGATTGAAAAAAAAAAAAAACAGAAACAGGCTGACAGGACGACAATCAAATTGCAAAAACTCATCAAAGCACTCGATAGAGTATTTGAATCCACAAGTAGCTACGAGCAACTTTGTCCTGGCTTGCATAAAAGTCGGAAAATGTCAAAAAGAAAAAGATGGTGGCTTTTTCATATCTGTTCTTTTATTTTTAGTTCGTTGGCTCTTCTGTCCATTGTCCTCCTGCCTGGCTCTTGACCTGTGACTGTCTGAACGCACACATTAGACTTTCAGGCGGGGGATTTGTCCTGAGCCTCTGTGAAAGACCCACCCACCCCCATAAATAACTGCTCTAGAAACACATGAATGCAAAACTAAACCACAGCTTAAAGAGGAGCTTGTCATGACCGCCAGGCAGTTAAGACCAACTCTTAAGCAATCTAAACAGCACCAGCAGCGGGTGATTATTAACAAACGCCGCCGCACGAGTTAACCCACCTGCACACACTCCACCGTGCGGTACGCAGTGCTATTTTTACCATCTTTACCTGCTTCCCGCTGGTATTGAGTCTACTCCTTGAGAGCTCTACCTGGCGTTTTTTCCATTACCTCGTTTATTCTGGATATTGGACTCCCCTTCTGCCTTTTCGACTTTGGACCTCGCCTCTCACCTCGGACTGTTTGCCACCAGTGTTCTCCCTGGATTACGACTTACCTTACGCCTCTTGACCACGAAACAAAGCAAAGCAGAGCAAAACAAAATGAACAAACGAAAACCCTCACGTCCCGCACTTGCATATAACGCCGTTACGTGCCCAAACGGTATTGTACGTCATCCTAGCACTGCACCCCGGGGCGTACGGTATATGGGAACTAGCACACGCCACGAATCGTCTCGAATCACTCCCTACAGCTGTAAGGCACCTTGAAGCATGCACCCCCAACATTCTTCTTTGCGCATTTGTGAAAGGTAAACTCTTGAGCAAACTCTGAACCAGCTCTAAGGAAACTAATCTGATTAGACGTTACTTTGACTCATCTTTTAAGGGACCCTTGTTAATTGGAGAAATCAATGATTTCGAATGAATTCTGTATGCGTTAAAAGACAGCTATACACAGAAAACATGCAGGACACTTCTCATGATGTTTCCCGAGCCAAAACACAGTGCGTTTTTCCAAGCCATCTGACAAAGCCCGCCCACTGAAAACTGCAGCAAATCGTGTAAAGACGTTCAACTTTGTAACTACTGCACGCACAGGAAGCAGAATAAATTCCTCTTTTCAAACTGTCAAAGGTTTGCTTTGCGAACACTGCAGGACATCGCACAATGTCTTTTGAACGGGGACAAACGATTTCTTATGGGGCACAGTAAGTACAGACGTTTAAAAAGCTCCACTCATGCCGACGATGCAGCATGAAGAAGCGCAACCTAACGTTTGCATTCCTAGCAAATTCCTTTTATTTTTTGATAAATAAAGACAGTCTTGTTTAACAAACAACACACACAACATTTTACATTGTCAATTCAATTCAAATCAATGTATTTCTATATAGCGCCTTTCACAACAAGGTTGTCCCAAGGCACTTAACAATGCAAGTTGTTAAGAGCCTTGTGTCTAATATGCCGCCTAGGTAACGTGCTGTCTCTTTGAGGCAAATGTTTAAATCCTCTGAGTTAAGTGCTGAAGTTATAGTAGTCCTATCAGTATTGTTGCCTCCGATCAACAGATCCTCATTTTTCTCAGAGTTGAGTAACAAAAAGTTTTCACACATCCAAGTATTTCCTTCCTTAATGCATTTAACTAAACTGATAATAGAAGAGTTGTCGTTTGGTGTAAACAAAATGTTTATTTGAGTGTCATCAGCATATGAATGAAAGTTCATATTATTTTTTCATATTATCCTACCTAGCAGCAGCATGTAGAGAGAGAGAGCAATATTGGTCCCAGCACTGATCTTCTGGTACCCCAAATTGAACTGGTGACATTGATGAAGCAGTACAATTATTAGATATTTGAACATAATGAAAACGATGAGTTAAATGTGAAGTAAACCACTGAAGGACGGTTCCAGATAAGCCAACCTCAAACTCAAGCCTGTGTAACAAAACAGAGAGGTCAACCGTGTCAAAGGCAGCTCTAAGATCTAGAAGCACAAGCACTGTTGCATTCCCCGCATCAGTAGCTAAGAGAATATCATTTACGACTCTTGTTAATGCAGTTTCAGAAACCAGACTGAAATTTCTCAAGTATATTATTTGAATCCAGATACGATTGACGTTGGGCAACAACTATTCTCCCAAGACTTTTAGATTGAAATGGGACCTTTGAGACAGGCCTGTAGTTGTTAAGAACTTGTGGATCCAAATTTGACTTCTTAAGGAGCGGTCTAACAACCACTACCTTAAATTGATCAGGTACAACGCCTGACGCAAGCGATGCATTCATCATGCTAATTATAGGTCCTGCCAGTCCTTCGAGGGAATCTTTGACTAGCTGAGTGGGGATGGGATCTAGCGAACAGGTGGTTGACTTTGTCTTACGTCTGTGTTCATGAGTCCACCATAAGAAGAAATCTGAACAGGAGTGGTGATCATGCGAGGTCACCATGGAGGAAACCACTGCTCTCCCCCCCAAAAAAACCACCACTGCCCCTCTCAAGTTTGCTAAAGACCACATGGATGTTCCACAGCAACTCCTGGAACAATGTTCTGTGGACAGACGTGACAAAAGTTGAAAGTTAAAGGAGTACATCAACAACAGAGTGGCTGAAACAGAAGAAATTCCGTATTTTGGGATGGCCAAGTAAGAGTCCTGACCCCAATCCCATTGAAGTACTGTGGCGTGATCTGAAGCAGGCCGTTCAGTGCAAGACATCCCAAAAATATACATGAACTGAAACAGTTTTTCATAGAGGAATAGGCCAAAATACCTCCTAACCGCTGCTCAGGTCTGACCAGCCGCTACAGAAAGTGGGGGTTGAGGTTTTTGTCATAAAGGAGGTTCCACTAGCTCCTTAATATAAGGGTTCACGTACTTTTTCCATCAATGACCTTGATTGTTTAAACCATTTGGTCAATAAAGAAACAGCAATGTCAAATGTTGGGCGTGTGTTGTTTGTTAAATCACACTCTCTTTATTAATTATTATGACTTAGATAAAGATAAGATCACATGTTAGGAGCCATTCATGCAGAAATCCACATCATTCCGAAGGGCTGTTTACAAAAGTTTTTCTCCCAACTGTATGTGAGAGAAAAGCAGAGACGCTCACTGAGTAAGGTGGGGTTGTAGCTTTGCAAATCACAAGGACATTTGTATGCTCAAAATGGGACAGGAGCACCCCAGATGGGACTCAAACCCACAATCCCTGGCTTAGGAGGCCAGTGCCTTATCCATTAGGCCACTGGGGCACACTGGGGAAAGTTAGGCAGCAGAAGGTTTACTGTGACCTGAGAAGGACCGGCATCCAATCACGGTGGTACACACACACACACGCTCTCACTCATCTGAGCTACACGGCTACCAAGATGATCTCAGGTGCGCCGAGCTGGTACGGAACATATTGAACTGATCGACGGCGAATTGTCTCTCAGACAGGCTTTTCACCTCTAAGCTCCCTGACTGACAGTGATCAGCTAGGTAGTGAAACAGTCAGCTGCTTCTAAGCCTTAAACAGCTGCATCGCTGCGCTTCCACAGAGAGATGATTTGAAAGCCAAACATCGCCCATTGGGAACACCTTACTATCACTAGTTTAAGAGACTCTTAAGGTCTTGCAGAGGTGCCTGTCTAATAGCATGCGCTTTGCAAGCTATAGGTGTTTAGGCTGAGGCAGAATGCCTGTTAACAAAATGTTTTTCTAAAGGGGCCTCGCACTCTTTTCCAAGCAATGGTCACCATCCCCACCGAGTGTCACAATGTGGTCATGTCCTAGGACATCACCTGTTAGTCTCCATTTGTCTGCCACCAACACTTTAGGTTACGGGGTCACAACCGCACCCCGGAGACCAGAGGAGCCGTTGGCGTTCTGGCGGCGCAGATTGGGCTGAAGGTGGGGCGCTTGAATCTCGCTGTTGGAGGCCGTCTGAAACTGACCCAAGCCTTTCCCTTGAATTAAATGTAAATAAGAAATGAACCCCAGATGCACATGGAATCAATCACGTGTTTCCTTTGAGCCGTTTCAGAGACTGCTCCAGAGTTTACCTTGCACAGATGCGCAAAGATTAATGATGGGGGTGCACGCTTCCAGGCGTCTTACAACTGTAGGGACTGATTAGAGACAATTCGTAGCTTGTGCTCATTTCCCTCTATTCCCCGTGTTGCAGTGGTAGGATGACGTAAATTCCTGCTTCGACACATAACGGGATTATAATCAAGTGCAGGAGCTGAGGGCTTTAGTTTTGTTTCGTTTTCCATGGCGTTCGTAAGCGCGCAAATCAAAGGCAAATTCCTGCGTCTAACACGAATGTAAATGCTTTTGAAAGTGCAGTGTGGTGCAGCTTGTAAAATCCTTGTCCACATTTGTGGTTTGTTGATGTTTGTTCTGTCTGCCAAAGTTGCATTTTGACATCCGGACGGGGGGACTTTAACATTTGAAGCCACCTCGCAGTCCGTGTTTGATTATAGGAGGAATGCGGCGGCGGCGGGCTCGCTTTTGTCGTGGTCGAGAGGTTAAGGCGATGGGCTCGAAATGCGTTGGCGACTCCCCGCGCAGGTTCGAAACCTGCCGACTCCGGCGTCTGCCGTACGTCGCCTTGTGTCTGCGCGGCAGAGGCGAAGTGCTGCTTCTCCTTTCCCGGTACTATAAAAACGCTAAATCGCTTGGACCCGCTGCCATGGAAAGCAAGACTTCAGATAACCACACATTTTGCGTTCGCACCTCTGGTGCTCTACTTATGCCTTTGAAAACCTAATGAATAAAGCTGAAAGAACCGACACGGTATGTAGGTGCTCGTAAAGCACGCAGTAAAGAACTGTTAACAGCAAGGGTTTCAGTGGGTTAACTGAGGAGAAGGCGTGATCACTAATTGTTGACTTTTTATTTGGTGTTAGAAACACTCTTACTGTGCATGACGTGCAACAAATGTAGCCACAGAAATTGCATCACGCTTTCATGTATGCTATTGCAGACCCCAACGTTGCCTAGATAGAAAACCGAAATAGCCGTGGGTTTGCTTGCTGGTCTGAAGGATCTCTCTTCGAATCTCTATCATTTGTCAATGGAAGTAAAAGGCGTTGCAATCTCATACGTTCAGAATCAACCGGGGTAAAGTTAGCTCGAAGTTCGAAAACGATTTTGGCACGCCTGTAGCGCTTTCACGAAACCTCTTAGAATTGCGAGAATGCTTGTTTTGTGTATAAAATACATTGTGGATGCTTTCTCAGCCTTTACTTTTTCGTTTTTATGACATTTTTTTGACCAAGCACGAATATTCTTTTGTCCATATCTTCGCAATGGAAGCACAGAACGCCGTCAAACCAAATGCATTTTAAAGACCACGACTTGTGGATATTTCCACACCCTTTATATCAAACTATCAGTGAGCTAATTATCTTTTTTTAAACCTCCGGTTTTTCATCGATGCGTAATTACGCACGAACTGGAACCCGGGGGACCGCTGTGTGCACACGTTCACAACGCGAGAAATACTGTTCAAATCGCTTCGTGCGAAAAACCCGTATATGACCATAGGAAGCAGAACAGCGCAGTCTCCCATTACCCAGACTGTAAGCACGGGAATAAAGCTTTGTTTGACTTCTGAAACCCTTCCTTTACGTCCTGTTTTCATTCAGGTAAGGGTCAACTATATTGAAAATACTACTGACAGCAGGAAGATTAAAATATTCTTTACTCAGCATCTTATTAAAAACAGCTCCCATGATGTTCAAACCGATTTTTTACACAGAACACTGACACAGCTTTGCATTCTGAATCTCTTTTTCTCATGCTTTTATTTAATATGGCACAATGCACTGGGATAGGGGTATTCTGTTCACAAACCAATAGCATTTAAACCACAGCACCCACAATGCTGCAAGTGTTTTGCACACTAAGCGGGTCCTCTGACTTTTCCCAGCTTTATTTTGGGTTGTGGAACCTTTCTTTATATTTTTTAGGATTTTCTGAAGATAACACTACAGGTGGGATGGGTGGGTTGTCTTCATGGCTCAATAGCATTTCAAATACAGCACCCACACTGCTGAAACCAAG
The DNA here is from genome assembly GCF_040954835.1 of Lepisosteus oculatus. Classification (NCBI taxonomy): domain Eukaryota; kingdom Metazoa; phylum Chordata; class Actinopteri; order Semionotiformes; family Lepisosteidae; genus Lepisosteus; species Lepisosteus oculatus. The sequence goes on from NW_027167687.1 coordinate 119,543, forward strand.
TGTTTTACACACCAGACAGGCCCCCGAACCTCATACAACCTTACTGTGGCTGTGGCCCCTGTCTTTATTTTGTAATGAGTTTCTGAAGATAACACTACAGGTAATACACTGGGACAGGTGGGTCGTCTTCATGGCTCAATAGCATTTCAAATACAGCACCCACTCTGCTGAAACCAAGTGTTTTACACACCAGACAGGCCCCCAAACCTCATACAACCTTACTGTAGCTGTGGCCCCTTTCTTTAATTTTTTATGATTTTCTGAAGATTACACTACAGGTAATACACTGGGACGGGTGGGTCGTCTTCATGGCTCAATAGCATTTCAAATACAGCACCCACTCTGCTGAAACCAAGTGTTTTACACACCAGACAGGCCCCCAAACCTCATACAACCTTACTGTAGCTGTGGCCCCTTTCTTTAATTTTTTATGATTTTCTGAAGATTACACTACAGGTAATACACTGGGACGGGTGGGTCGTCTTCATGGCTCAATAGCATTTCAAATACAGCACCCACTCTGCTGAAACCAAGTGTTTTACACACCAGACAGGCCCCCAAACCTCATACAACCTTACTGTAGCTGTGGTCCCTTTCTTTAATTTTTTATGATTTTCTGAAGATTACACTACAGGTAATACACTGGGACGGGTGGGTCGTCTTCATGGCTCAATAGCATTTCAAATACAGCACCCACTCTGCTGAAACCAAGTGTTTTACACACCAGACAGGCCCCCAAACCTCATACAACCTTACTGTAGCTGTGGCCCCTTTCTTTAATTTTTTATGATTTTCTGAAGATTACACTACAGGTAATACACTGGGACGGGTGGGTCGTCTTCATGGCTCAATAGCATTTCAAATACAGCACCCACTCTGCTGAAACCAAGTGTTTTACACACCAGACAGGCCCCCAAACCTCATACAACCTTACTGTAGCTGTGGCCCCTTTCTTTAATTTTTTATGATTTTCTGAAGATTACACTACAGGTAATACACTGGGACGGGTGGGTCGTCTTCATGGCTCAATAGCATTTCAAATACAGCACCCACTCTGCTGAAACCAAGTGTTTTACACACCAGACAGGCCCCCAAACCTCATACAACCTTACTGTAGCTGTGGCCCCTTTCTTTAATTTTTTATGATTTTCTGAAGATTACACTACAGGTAATACACTGGGACGGGTGGGTCGTCTTCATGGCTCAATAGCATTTCAAATACAGCACCCACTCTGCTGAAACCAAGTGTTTTACACACCAGACAGGCCCCCAAACCTCATACAACCTTACTGTAGCTGTGGCCCATTTCTTTAATTTTTTATGATTTTCTGAAGATTACACTACAGGTAATACACTGGGACAGGTGGGTCGTCTTCATGGCTCAATAGCATTTCAAATACAGCACCCACTCTGCTGAAACCAAGTGTTTTACACACCAGACAGGCCCCCGAACCTCATACAACCTTACTGTAGCTGTGGCCCCTGTCTTTATTTTGTAATGAGTTTCTGAAGATAACACTACAGGTAATACACTGGGACAGGTGGGTCGTCTTCATGGCTCAATAGCATTTCAAATACAGCACCCACTCTGCTGAAACCAAGTGTTTTACACACCAGACAGGCCCCCAAACCTCATACAACCTTACTGTAGCTGTGGCCCCTTTCTTTAATTTTTTATGATTTTCTGAAGATTACACTACAGGTAATACACTGGGACGGGTGGGTCGTCTTCATGGCTCAATAGCATTTCAAATACAGCACCCACTCTGCTGAAACCAAGTGTTTTACACACCAGACAGGCCCCCAAACCTCATACAACCTTACTGTAGCTGTGGCCCATTTCTTTAATTTTTTATGATTTTCTGAAGATTACACTACAGGTAATACACTGGGACGGGTGGGTCGTCTTCATGGCTCAATAGCATTTCAAATACAGCACCCACTCTGCTGAAACCAAGTGTTTTACACACCAGACAGGCCCCCAAACCTCATACAACCTTACTGTAGCTGTGGTCCCTTTCTTTAATTTTTTATGATTTTCTGAAGATTACACTACAGGTAATACACTGGGACGGGTGGGTCGTCTTCATGGCTCAATAGCATTTCAAATACAGCACCCACTCTGCTGAAACCAAGTGTTTTACACACCAGACAGGCCCCCAAACCTCATACAACCTTACTGTAGCTGTGGCCCCTTTCTTTAATTTTTTATGATTTTCTGAAGATTACACTACAGGTAATACACTGGGACGGGTGGGTCGTCTTCATGGCTCAATAGCATTTCAAATACAGCACCCACTCTGCTGAAACCAAGTGTTTTACACACCAGACAGGCCCCCGAACCTCATACAACCTTACTGTGGCTGTGGCCCCTGTCTTTATTTTGTAATGAGTTTCTGAAGATAACACTACAGGTAATACACTGGGATAGGGGGGTGCTATTCATGAGTCAAAAGCTTCATCACAACATCTGAAAATTTTAGATTTTACATTCTTTTTATTTCCCATGTTTCGTTTAGTTTTTTCCTAATTTCACATTTTAAATAAGCTATATCTGTAATCACAATGAAGGTGTGGTATGCAGTCTTGATGATGTGACTGTGTAACCATCAGGCACGAAGGAGAGAAAAACAAAAAACTCCAAAGGAGAAAAAAAATCTCTGGGGGTCCAAGGCCTGATGGTTGACCTCCCCTCCAGGTCCTGGTTGTGTATGACAAATAGTTACTAGAAACAGTTCACATGCACAACCATGCAGATTGACACGGTGAATTCTATTTCATATATTATGTGAGACTAGATGTTAATGTTGAGTGTGTCCCATCCACTGGGTTGAGCAGTACAGGATCTTGAGTTTTGTAGGCTGGGTTCCTTGCTTCAGAAATCCAGGAGGATCCCTTGTCATGGGGGACGGAGCTCAATATCAACCAAAGGCACCGAAGAGAGAACAGTGGCAGGCATGGTGTGGAGAAAAAAAAAGGGTTAGACACAGAAAAAACAATTGCAACGTGGTTGTCTACTTACCCACTTGATATCTATGTTTCTGCACCTCCTAAAGAATTAGATCACTTGGGATAAAGAAGACTACAGAGACGATGTAGAAGACTACAGCATTGTTAAATATGCTTGTAGGTATGGGGCATCCTTAAAAAGGTCTGACATATATTTCCACAATTTAGGGGCTGTGTGCCTAAATGCTCTGCTACGTGCTTGCTATTGTTAACATAATCTGTTCATTGATCTAGACAGCATCCTACAACTACCTTAACCTTACTGTAAGAAAAGTATCACTTTGGTGTCTAGGCTGTTCTTTTTCATGAGTCTCCACTCCTGGAGATGTACATGGTACGATATTGAAAGCCAGTGGGGTTCGGACTTCGATGATGCAATTGTGTTTTATTGTTCCGGTTAGAATCCTTTTAGCACTGTGCCCTGTCTGAAGGTAGATAGAGTACTGTTTTGGAAACCTAATAAAAAGGAATCACCCTAGATACACTTCTATTTGATAGAAGCCATTTTTCTTTGATCTTTCTCACAACGGAGTGGAATTTCTTGATTAATCTATCTTACTAGGATGGATACAATTTTATCTGGAAATCTTTCACATAAATCATGTCATGGTGACATACTGTCGTTTTACATTTCTTTGCACTACTACAGTGATGTTAACAGTGTGTAGTGATCATATTTAAAAGGGACTGTGTTGTGTCATGATTAACTTTTTTACTGTTTTCATACAGACTTTGTTTGGTTTCTGGCAATAGATAACAAATGGTTTCTAGTGATTTTGTGTTCTAGTGTTTTTCATTATTGTTTGGCAAAGTGTACGAAAGTTTACTCTTACCCAAGATAAAATTTTTGGGGGGATATTGAAACTTGTACTTACGTGTCTTTTGGAGGTGAATTCTGCTGAGAACACGTTGACAGTCTTCTTGAGTTTCCAGCATGTCTTTTATGTAATGCTCGGGAGTAGGGGGTGGATGCTCACTCATCAACAGTGCCTGAAATATAAAACCGTAAGAAGGGTTACGAACTGCAAAGGATCCAAGGAGTATAAATGGGTCACAAATCAAGATCTAGGTATTTGCACAATTTGCCAGATCTCTCTTAATCAAACTCCTTTTTTCTTACTTTGTGTTTTTACAGCAAGACGTTATATTGTTTCTGTGCTAAATGGCAAGCTCTTTTAGGTGTTCATGGTTGTGTCTTTGTTTCTATACTATTGGAAAGAAACCTAGTAAGTGATTTGATGCATCCATGTCTAATCATTAATCTGACACAGTAATTCTATCTTTGAGATGCCTGTGTCATGTAATAAATTGCACAGATTATCAGTAATCTTTTATGTGTGCCTTCTTTGGTGTGTTTTTTGAAAAGTTATCTCTAATTTATAGAACCATTAATGCCAGAAGACAAGCCTGCAATCCAAACTTCTTAACAATAACAAACAATTATAACGTCCACTGAAATATGTCATCCTACTGTATGTTTCTGCTGAATCTAAAACTACATGTCCTGCTTAAAAAACCCTTTCATAGTGATAGTTTGCATGCAGAGCATACTCACCAAACTGGGGTTGGCAAAATGTACATATCCATGTTACTTCATTCTTTGCGCTTTCATACTCTTCTTTTGAGATGCACAATTCATGGAACCAGTTTTCACAACTGTCACACTGAATCTACACGGACAGTAAACCTTATATCAGTTCAGCTATCACCTTTCACTGGCATGTTTTGTTATTATGTGCTTACATTACACATACAGATAGAGATGATGTTCACTTACCCAGTTTGTCTGCCGCACTGGTGTTTCTCCACACATCAGGCACATGTCCTGGAGAGGAGCTATAATAAACATGCCAAATAGACTGATTTTTCCAATGTTATCTACAGATCATTGTTGCATAATTGAAGACAGTTTGATAGAGACCTTTTCGTATGCACTTTCCTGATTAGGTGTTCTACTGCTTCTTAAACCGCACATTGTCATGTCTCAGAATACTCCTGTCAACACCTGTTACCCTTTTTTGCGTCAGCGTGTGTTGCTATGATTTTAAGGGGGCACATGATAACACAGCTATCATGTTTCAGTTTGCTTTGCTTCACTATGGGCAATTTAGACCCACACTTTTCCCAGACAATGGTTGTGTCAACCACGACGAAGGCCAAAGTGTCATTGAATTTTAACTGTGTGAAATGTGATTTAATTAACTTTTCATCACTGTGTTATATAGTACAAAAAGAATACCCAAATGAGTTCTGCATATAAATAAATTGAGAATCTTTTTCATCCAGACTTGTTACAGAGAGAGAACATGCTTCAGGAAAATAATATACACCAAGAAACGTAGGCAATGAGGATCAAATGGTACAATACCTGAAGCCTCAAGAATTCTGATTGACAGGTCTTCCCGCAACTTTCTCATTTCTTTGGCACTGCTGTTTATTTCGATATATGTTGGAATATCCGGGAAATTGTTAATGATGTCTGCGCCCATCTAACAGACAAAAGTTTGTTTCAATTATTTCCCTAAAAATCTCTCATACAATAGTTTTAAGTCCAAAATTTCGGCGTGGAAAGGTTATGCTGACCTGCATCACAAAGACCCCACAGCTTGAGGCATCTGCTTGCCTGGTGTGACCAATCACGCTTGGGTGCCAGTTGATATTCAACCAGTCTTCTTTTCCTAGGACATTCCTTCGCATCTTAAAAAAGTCCCTGTGAATCAAAACAATAGGTTATTGATAAATGAGGAAATATTTGTCATGCTGAACTTGAACCTGAAATGTATGTGTGCCCCTGCAGAATTTCACCACGAAACTAATGCTTGATTTCTTACCTGAACCTTTTTGCCGCTGCAGTGGAGTCTCCCATCTCATCACTCCCCATAGGGTCGACCACAAAGACTTTCTGGGATGGAGCATACAGATACTGCAAGAAACAAAGGGCCCATCATCAGACATGAAGTTGCATTTAATGTGGGGCCAGACACACAGGCAGTTTCAGGAGTTTTATGTTGTTTAAACAAAGGTTTTTAATATTTGAATATTTTATATATATAATATTTATATTTATATATTATTTAACATTTAATATTTTGCAAACCTCGGCAAAGACAGTCAGGAAATGACCTAACAGTACTTTTTTTCCTACATGACACTTTGACTTGTTTGGTTGTCTGTTCATTACACAGCAGTATTCACAATAATAATTTAGGAAAAGTGCACTGTCACCATTGCCTTGGACACTCACTATCAATGTCCACCTTTTTTAACAGGAGAGGAACACATACATTGTGACTTTGTAATTTTTTTAGATGCAACAAGGATAATCACTTGAACTGTAATGGTTCCAGGTGTAATTATAAACCTACGCTGTTTTGGATTACCTGCACCACACTTACCAACAATTTCCAGTGGACACCAGTGTTAAAAAAGCTAATAATGGCTTCATAGTTTTCAAAGTTGACCTGTAATGAAAAGAATGACAAGATTAGTACAACAGGCTGCCTCACAGGGATGGTGTGCTACCTTTGAATTTTGATTTCTGACTATAAAGGTAGTTTCTTTAGGCAGCACCATGGGCACAGTTGTGACCTGTTTTGATTGCTTGTAGCTCTCCTTGTTTCTCTATTGATAAAACAATCATCAGTTAGTGAAAAACCATGTTTGCCCCCTCACTAATGTAATCCATCAACATTTGTGTTTGATGTCCTTACCTTGGACAAACGTTGTCTAGCCATGCGCTCTCTATTCCCACTCATGATTACACCAGTTGTGTAGTGGTTCATTAGGAAAACCTTCTTCCCCAAGTCCATGGATTCTTTCGCTACTTGAAAGTAACACTCAATGGTCTTATGGAAAAAGCAAACACAATTGAAGAAGATGTGATTTCACGCACTCACACACATTTGATTACACAAAAGCTCAGAAACCTTAACAAATGCATGCAATCAAACACTTTCATCTTACCTCGCCTATGAGCCACTCATCTGGTTTCAGAGACACAAACTCCGAGTGTCTGAGAATATATGTGTCTGCACTGTGCATGGATGGCAAAACTGCAACCACTAATTCACTCGGATTGATGTTCCAAAGGGCGTGTACCTAAAAAAGATTTACCAAGCCAAAAGCATACACAAGAGATCACTGGACCTAACATAATGAAAATTGAGATTACACACCACAAGTATAACACAAGTATGTCAACAAGTATAACAAGTTAGAGAGAAACGACAAAGAACACCTACAGTAGTAGAAGATGACATTCATAAGCTCTGAAAAAGAAGTGAATGTCCACACAGAGAAATATTTGAAATACAAATCCTACCTTCTTTTTGAAATCTGTTTTCTCTTTTATAAGTTTTGAGATGGGGCGTGCATCACAGTGTGGTGTGATCACTTCAGCCATGCCCACGGCAGCTTGCTTGGGTGACACTTTCCTTTCTTCTTTGTGCTGCCATTCTTTATATTCTGTGGTTCCTGCTTTCCCCTGCTGTACTTGCAGGCCGTTGCTGTCATCTGGCGATTTTTCATTTGTTTCAATATTTCTATTGCTAACTTTTTTTTCCTGTGTTCTCATTTTTTTGGGGATTGGAATTTTCTGTGGTGCGCTGTAGAATTTATTTTTTGTTTCTTTGCCTACACCTGGTGCTCTCTTTGCCCATTGTTCCTGTGCATGTTCATGACGTGTCTTAGTGGTGATCAATGGAGCCGTCAAAACCTTTTTGGGGAGAGCATTTTGGATTATATGTTCTCTGTACCGGCCTTGGAGGGATTGTCTCATTATCGTAATAAACTCTGCTGGCCTCAGTTTCCTCCTGTGCTGAAGTATTGAATGCTTGACAATGCCAAACCAGGTCTCAACATGACAATTAGTGGCTCTTGTTTGTGCTACCTCTGACATTGATATGTCTTTTTTGCTGTCTGAAGCATATCTTGCCAGGTCACCCAACAAAATTCCACTCCACAGTGGAAATAGTGCCATGTATCTTTGCAACAGAAATCTTATTATGTCTTCACAGAAATAGGGGTTCACATTGTGTTGTGTCCCATAGTCATCATGTCCTTGAGCTGATATGCTGTCTTCATAAATACCTTTGAACTCCACAGCGAAAGGAGAGCGGCCCAGGCTGCCTCTCATTTTTGGGTACAGTACCTCATCTGTGTCTTTGACTTCTGCTTCCTTTTCCATCTGGTCTGGTGTGGTTGTTTGAGAAATGTAAGCGTTAAGGAGGCAGACACTAGATTGGACTTCATTTGTGAACCTCCTGCTTGAGAGTACAATACACATGTGTTTGAAAACATTTCTGGCGACACTCAAAGTTGTGCTGTTTTGCAGGATGGCAAAGGAAAATGTTGCAAAGTCTCGCAGTCCTTTGTCTGTTGTTTTTTTACTAATTGCTTGAGAGACAGCCTTTATGACATGGGCAGAGCAAAGGTGCAGAACAGTGAACATCTGAAGTTCTGTGTACTTAAGTTTGCCTTGGCAGACTTTCATTGCACGATTTAAGTATGCATGGATGGTGTCCCCATTGAAGGCAAAAAGAACACTGTGAATCAGGGCCCACCTGTAGTCAGTTTCTACATGCTGCACTCTCTTGGTAGTACATGTTGAGATGTCAAACATGAATTTCCGTAGCCAACGTTCTATACTGACAATGGTGTGGTCAGTTGTCAACATTTCAGACACTGGTAATGGAGGCTTTCTTTTTCCACCTCCAGGTAACGTAAGACTGTAGTACAAAATTCTTTTGTTCTCCGATGGAATTTTTCTGACTACCCCTCCTGTTGCATCCAGGTAAAGGCTGACTTTCTCCTTCATCTTTAGATGGGCAATAAGAATTCGCATACTCTGTTCTGTGTAAAGATAGGCAGCAAATGTGTCTAACTGCAAAATCTGTATATATCCTGGGAAATGGACAATGTCGAAGTCGCATGCTTTCATATATTTTTGTGCCATATGTAATTCAAACACTGGATCATAGTGAATGCGTTTACTGTTCCTGAACTCTGATGAAATGACTTTCAGGACATTCTGTGTTAGTGGTTTAGATAAATTGCCTGCTGCAATTTCAGCAAGCGGTGTTCTGCTCAGGTTCCTGTAGTACACATTGCTGATTCCTTTTGTGAGGGCACGGGCAATCTTTCGACGATAAGGCTGACGTGCTTGTCGAAATTTTGTTTCCCTTTTACTGTGCTGTATTTGCCCTGCTCGTACAACATCAATTGTGATGTCATCATTGCCCATTGGTTTGTGTCTTGTTGTCATAATGTATTTTACATTGCAGGACCTGAAGGTACAGACTGCTTTTATCATCAGAAAGTTTTTTTTTTTTCTGCTGTTCTCTTTCCTGATGTATTGGTATTTGAAGGCTATTGGGCAACAAGGATTTATCTTCCTGAACTCGTTATATAAGATCTGGGTCCATGGTCGTCTTAGTTTAGATGTACCTTTTAGAGGTGCTATTTTTCTCCATTGTTCAGCCTTTAAACATACTTGGAAAGTTTTAGGCACAGACATAATCTTTCTTAATCCCCTTTTATCCTGAGGTGATGTCCCAGATGAGCTTGCCCCCTGGGAATATTCACTGTGCTCTTCAGGCTTTTTTTCTGATTCTACACAGATTTTTTCTCCCTCTAACATGTCACCACTGTCTGTGCTGTCGTGTGCTGCCCATGCATCTTCTGTATCTTCTGATGAACTTCTGAGCTCTGTGTTGCCTTCCAAACTATGTCCCTCACTTTGACTTGAAATATTGACTATAGATTGTGTACTGTCATCTGGTTTGGAATCCCTACCAATACTCTCCTCTTTCTGCGCCCTAAGCACTTTGGTTCTTAGTTGTTTTCTATCTTCATGCCAAATCACTGATAACCATTTCTTGTTGCTGGGGCATTCCTCTCCAAGGAGTCTGTTTGACAGTGTTGACCACATACTGTCATTCCACCTAATTTTTTTTTCGAGTTTAGAAAACTTCAGAAATTCGTTGATCACATTCCCTACTCCACCAGCCCTTGACCACAGGTCTGGCCTTCTACTCCTCTGTCCTCCTTTAACATGTGACATTGCCAGCAATCTGAAAAATAGAGAACATATCTGAATGGACTGGAAACATAATTGAAATTCAATGCCCAATGGATGTTAATAGTGTAGGAGCGCAACAGATGTACAAGTCCATTAAATGGTTTTAGTTCTGTGTTTAATTTTACGGGCCCTATATTTTGATATAGCATCAATCACAAAACAGCATTCTGTCACTGTCACAACCACCAGCTAGCGGAGAATAACTCACAAAAGAACTAACCACTACCAGCAGCGGGTTAATTATAACAAGCACCGCCGCACGTGTTAATCCATCAGCACACACTCTACTGTGCGGCAAGCAGCACAATTTTAACCATCCAAACCCTCGGTATTGAGTCTTCTCTTTGAGAGCTCTACCTCGCGTTTACTCTAAATCTCGCTTACTGGTTACTGATCTCCCTTTTGCCTCTCGACCTTGGGCCTTGCCTTCTGTTTCGGATTGTTTGCTTCTCTCTGTACTTCCTGGATTTTGATCTACCTTTCGCCGATCGACTATGATCTTGCCTGACGTTTCGGATTGTTCTCTTGTCTCAATAACTACTTGCTCCTGCGTCTGCACAGGATCTGCATACCTTTTCACTGAGGATTCCTGGCAGCCACCACATAAAAAAAAACTAGAAAAGAAGTATGTGTTTCTTTTAAAAAAATGTTTTTAAAGAAGTCAACATATCTGGGTTGTGTTTGCAAGATTTTTAAAAATTGCAAAGTTTTTGTGGGTATGATTGTAAAAAATCAAATCATAACTGAAGAAGGCTCCATGGTCAAAACATTGTGTTTTCTTTCTTCTCTTTTCAGCATGGAATAAATCTGATTACTGTATTGACCATATACATTTTCTTGCATTAGGACTTCATATTCTGCATACCTCAGCTTGCTCTCCATGAGACACACAGACAGGGAGAAAAGCTGGGAGTCAGAGCACAGGGTCTGCCATTGTACAGCACCCCTGGAGCAGCTGGGATTAAAGGCCTTACTCAGGGGCTCAACAGAGTAGGATTCCTCTGTCAACCATGGGATGTGAACCAGCAACCTTCCAGCCACCGGTGCAGATCCTGAGCCACAGAGCCACTCCTCCGCCTATTGTGCCAATTCTTTAAAATTTGTCCAAAAAGATGCAATTTTGAAAAAAAAAAACTGTTGTAAATAACATCAGTGGCTATTGAAAAGTACATAGAAAAAAAGAGACAAGTTAATAAACTTGGAATGACTACTTACAGCTCTGGAAAGATCGAAGATAGTGTTTCAGGTTGTTGTCCTTTAATTGATCCTCAACCAAAACAGAAATCCTCAACAGTCGAACAAGTCCATGTGATGAAAACCCTTATGCTCTTTAAATGGTTTTTAATGGATTGTGCATCTGTACTTAATTTTTTTCCACTCATAAGCTTTTGGATGAGAGATTCTGACCACTGTATAAGATCAGAAGCAACAGAAAAAACAGGCCTCTTTTCTGCTTATTTAACACACTCCTAATGCAAACAACACATTATGAATACAATGGAAAGGTTGCACCCAATGGGATCAAGCAGCTTAAAACATATGTTCTGGGGACAGGAAAGTTGTTATAGAGATAAATGGTATTCATGAAACAAATTATGTAGCAAAAAACTTTGCCAAAAGTCACAACCCATTTAACATATGTCTGACAGGTTAAATGAGTTTGATATCTCTTAGGTTTGAAATGCACTCCAACGGCTGTATGATGCAAGCTCAAGAGTCAAAAGAACAGTAGTGAACTACAGTTCTTACAATTATAACAAGCAGCCGTGTGCTCTTGTGAATGATCTACATCATACACCCTTACAGACTTGGAAGTTTGCACAGTTTGTAGTCTTTCTAATTCAAAATTGGTTAAGTGTGAAATAGACGGAATGGTTTAAATAACCAGACAAAACAAATAGTAACAAACATTCCTTACCTTGGTCTTACATGGCACAGTTTGTTTATTTCAGGCTTTACTTTTTACTTTTAAATCCCTTCTAAACGAAACATGTCCCATAACTCCCTATGTACAGGGTGAGGCCTATTTATAATTTAACTTAATCTTTAAGTTGTTAATTCCTTACAGGAGCAAGCAGCTTGGAGCATGCGTTCTCAGCACTCCACGTGCCACATAGAGAAAGGAAAACTTTTTAATGGTGTTCATGTACATTACAGCTACATGAGTTAAGCTTTTGAAGGCTGATTTGTAGAGAGGTAAAAACAAATTAAACTGGTTCATGACAGTTCAAGAGAAAATTTTTATATTAAACTCTCTCTCAGATATCAGAGTATGCCAGTTTGACTGCTGTAAAAGTATTAAAAAAATAACAATACCTCTTGGTTATATTATATTGCGAAACCCAAGTGTAACTAATATTTAACAAGTAATAGTTTAATTCCATGCTGAAAAGAGAAGAAAGAAAACAAAGTTTCGGCCATGGAGCCTTCTTCAACTGTAACCCTTGAAGAAGGCTCCACAGCCAAAATGTTGTGTTTTCTTTCTTCTCTTTTCAGCATGGAATTAAACTATTACGTGATCCTTTGCAGCCTACACCTGCTGACACAGCTAGCCATCTGAACTAATATTCAACAGGTTCCACTCACATAGAGATTCAAAAATGCTTTATTATCATGACTGTTAAATCACAGAGTTGCCAAGGCCAATACAACATCCAAAAACATCCACAAAGAAAATACAACATAAGCAGATATTCTGCTACAGATTATTGTCTATGTGGCATTCTAGTTTGTGTTATGTTTGTGTACTCCTGTGGTTTTATAAGTGATTTTTCTAGTTTTTTTCTGTGCTGTGGTAGATTTAGAAGTGTGTTATTTTTGTTGTGCTATACTTCCTCCTCTGTATGCAATTGCATTTGACCTCAAGTACAGGCAGCAAAGCTATTATCAAACTTTGGTTTTGATCTTAACATCATCAGAGGGGTTACTGATTTCTGAACAGACTTAGAGTGTGAAAGTCAACAATGTATTATCCAACAACAGGTATTGTTTTACTGGTTCCCCCAAGGATGCATATTGTCTCCGTTACTCTTTGTCCTGTAAGCAAACACCCTCAAGAGCTCTCACCACTCCAGACACTTAATAAAATTTGCAGACGACTCTGTCATTGTTTGTCTGCTGCAAGTAAATGAGTGTAGCTATGGACATGTCAGATGAGTATGATAGGAGGTGTGAAGAAAACTTCCTGAAGACAAATGTGTCCAACATCAAAGAAATGATAACAGGTTTCTGGAAAAAACCCATACCCCCACCCAAACCTAAAGGGGGAGAGAATTAGCTGAGGTGGTAGGAAAAAAAATTAGTAGTTGTGAAATGTTCTGAACCCTAAGTGAAATTTCAAAACAACTTAAAAAAACAGGTCCAATGTGGACATGATCCTCACAAAAGGACAAAATTGTCTTTATTATAAAGGCAACTTAAGCATTGTAATGTTAATGATTCATTGTTGATCTTCTCCTATCGGTCCTTCCTCAATTTGTTTTAATTTTCACTCTGATGTGTGGTTTGGAAATTTCAAGAACCAACTGGGTTGTCTTGTGAAATTATGTCCGTCTATTGTTCACTTGTTCTGCGTACAGCAAAATACATCTGTAACGAATCTTCACACCCCTTGTCTAACTAGTTCCAAGTTCCAACCAACTACAAAACCAATAGATTAAAATTCTGATTCATAGCTGCAGCCATTTCCTTACTTCATACTTGATTTCTGGGCTATTTTTTATATGCATGTTATTGGTAATTTATGTATGTTATTGTTATTGTAGACAGTAGTTAGTACATCACATTCAAACACTTTAAAAAACAACCTTAGGCCTTCAAGGCTTGAAAATATAGAGCTCTAAAATATTGGAATTATTTGAAGACAATATCAGGAGTGCAAGTGGCAGGAAAGAGATGAGCACAACATGTATTCTTATATTATTTAGTATGTTGTTTAAGAATAAAATAAACTGTGGGAAGACTGCAATAACAGCAATAGTACAATAAAAGATGAGAATAACAGTGGAAAAAAAATTACAGGATTACTAAAAAATAAGGAACTTAAAATGCAATCCAACATCAGACAATACTGATAACAGGGAAGAAAGTGCAAGAGACTCAACAGCTGAGGAGAAGGGGAAAATATCACATTGAGATAAATAAGGAAAAATGGGTCACAGGAAAAAATTAAATCAAAGAGCAAAAGGGAAAAACATGGAAAAGCCAGCAGAAATTCTAGCACCAGCACAAAAATAAGGGGACAAAACAGAAAGAATACAAAACAACTGAACAAAGGAACAAGACATGGAAGAAAAGAAAGCCCATGCATTCATGAACCTACACCAAAGAAAAGATAAAAATAGCTTATCTCCACAAAGAGTTAAAACCCATCGTAACCATAAATACTGTAGGGAAAAAAAGTCCCTAGAAAAGCTGTGTCCTGTTTTCTCTGGTTATCTCACCTTTTGGAAAGGGTGATTGTATGCAAAACATTAATGCTAAAACCTGTTTACATATACTGTATCTACCTTCCTGCCTGGGCAGATGGCAGATCCACCACATTCACTTCTGTCAGACCTACCCTTGTAATCCATTACCATGAAAAACTCAAATCAGCCCAGGTCTGGAAACAATGCAAAAGGAGACATACTGTATGGAGAGAGGACCCAGAATCCCCCCTGTAGTAGACTGCTACTGGGCAAGGGGTAAAAAAAATAGAAAACCAACCTATTCCTTTTTTAAAAAAACCCTAGAAGCAGGCACACAGGCGAGCTCAATTTCTAACAACACATAAGCAAAAGAGGCATCTATAAGGGCAGGTGACTGGAGATCTCAATAAGAGTCAACACAAACACAAATGATACAAAAACCAACACAGTCTTCCTAAAATAATTTATGTAAGTATTTTCAAACCGCTTATACTTTCTGAGTACGCTAAAAAAAATCAGTTGTGGACTGTACCTCTTACCCCACATTGAAAGTTTGTATATTTGTTATTTGTTCAAAATAGAGCCTATTGCTTTTTAGAAATCAAAGACACAGGTCACTATTTTTCTGTTCATTTAAAGTGTGTGTTGAGTGCGTATGTGGTCAGATATGTGCCAGCTTCATATGAAGTCGATCTGACTTCTATTCAGGACACTGTATTTGGCAAGCTGCCAGTAATAGGGTATTGAAGATACTGGTGAATAGCTAGCCCAGGTTACTGTTCACACAAATGCTCCGGCAGTTGTTAGGGTCAGGTGATCAGTCCTGGATTCCAGGCCAAAGGAAAACATCCGTACTTCAGGATGGGGTTGAGTATTTTAAACTAGGCTCATCACTAGGCTCATGCAGTTATGTCACATGATGTGGCTGTTTACCCTGTCTACGCCACAGGCCTTTTGTAGTTTAAGGGTATGGAGTTAGTATACTTGCTCCAGCTTTGTGTTTGGGAAATCCAAGGGATATTGGTTGTTTTTTATAGACAATTCAACAATGTTCTGTTTTTAAGACTTTGTACCATACACCGATCCGCCCCGGAGACCCAAGTGATTCTGGTTTAGGTAAGCCAAGGGACAATGATCTTCACGTTACCAGGGGGACAGTGGGTGGACAAGTCTCCCCTAAACAATGTATCTTGTCAGATTATGATGTCAGTCCGTTTAATAATGTTGTTGAACTCCCTTCAGCCAAAATACAGAGGAGCCCAGGCCCAGAATGTTACACATACTGACAGAAAGTGATCTCATTATGTGTGTCATGATGGTGCTGTCTGGCTGTCCTGCTGGTCTGGATGAGGGGTGCGTAGTGTGGTGCAGGTACTTGTCCCATCCTGCTCTTGGTCCAGGTTGGAGGGTTGCACCGATTCTGAGTCTTGTTAGCTGGTATGGATTGGTTTGGGGGTGTTGATACCAGAGTGGTCCAAGAGGGGGGTGCAGATGTCTCGGGGGCATTCTTGTTTTTCTATGACTTCACGTTGATTCTGTTGGTTCTGAGTGCCTTGGTTACATACGCTTGTGTGTATAGATGAAAAAGCTATTGAAGAGCACCTCATTCATCTCGGTGGAAGTTCCCATGTTCAAAAAATCCTAAAAAGAGAATTAAAGTTTCACACAACAAAGCATGACTGTGAAAGGTCAGGAGGCCTGACACTTGCACAAATGCACAACACTTGATTACAGTCAAAAAATCATGAAGCCATGAAGACGACCCACCTGTCCCAGTGTATTACCTGTAGTGTAATCTTCAGAAAATCATAAAAAATTAAAGAAAGGGGCCACAGCTACAGTAAGGTTGTATGAGGTTTGGGGGCCTGTCTGGTGTGTAAAACACTTGGTTTCAGCAGAGTGGGTGCTGTATTTGAAATGCTATTGAGCCATGAAGACGACCCACCCGTCCCAGTGTATTACCTGTAGTGTAATCTTCAGAAAATCATAAAAAATTAAAGAAAGGGGCCACAGCTACAGTAAGGTTGTATGAGGTTTGGGGGCCTGTCTGGTGTGTAAAACACTTGGTTTCAGCAGAGTGGGTGCTGTATTTGAAATGCTATTGAGCCATGAAGACGACCCACCTGTCCCAGTGTATTACCTGTAGTGTTATCTTCAGAAACTCATTACAAAATAAAGACAGGGGCCACAGCTACAGTAAGGTTGTATGAGGTTCGGGGGCCTGTCTGGTGTGTAAAACACTTGGTTTCAGCAGAGTGGGTGCTGTATTTGAAATGCTATTGAGCCATGAAGACGACCCACCTGTCCCAGTGTATTACCTGTAGTGTAATCTTCAGAAAATCATAAAAAATTAAAGAAATGGGCCACAGCTACAGTAAGGTTGTATGAGGTTTGGGGGCCTGTCTGGTGTGTAAAACACTTGGTTTCAGCAGAGTGGGTGCTGTATTTGAAATGCTATTGAGCCATGAAGACGACCCACCCGTCCCAGTGTATTACCTGTAGTGTAATCTTCAGAAAATCATAAAAAATTAAAGAAAGGGGCCACAGCTACAGTAAGGTTGTATGAGGTTTGGGGGCCTGTCTGGTGTGTAAAACACTTGGTTTCAGCAGAGTGGGTGCTGTATTTGAAATGCTATTGAGCCATGAAGACGACCCACCCGTCCCAGTGTATTACCTGTAGTGTAATCTTCAGAAAATCATAAAAAATTAAAGAAAGGGACCACAGCTACAGTAAGGTTGTATGAGGTTTGGGGGCCTGTCTGGTGTGTAAAACACTTGGTTTCAGCAGAGTGGGTGCTGTATTTGAAATGCTATTGAGCCATGAAGACGACCCACCCGTCCCAGTGTATTACCTGTAGTGTAATCTTCAGAAAATCATAAAAAATTAAAGAAAGGGGCCACAGCTACAGTAAGGTTGTATGAGGTTTGGGGGCCTGTCTGGTGTGTAAAACACTTGGTTTCAGCAGAGTGGGTGCTGTATTTGAAATGCTATTGAGCCATGAAGACGACCCACCCGTCCCAGTGTATTACCTGTAGTGTAATCTTCAGAAAATCATAAAAAATTAAAGAAATGGGCCACAGCTACAGTAAGGTTGTATGAGGTTTGGGGGCCTGTCTGGTGTGTAAAACACTTGGTTTCAGCAGAGTGGGTGCTGTATTTGAAATGCTATTGAGCCATGAAGACGACCCACCCGTCCCAGTGTATTACCTGTAGTGTAATCTTCAGAAAATCATAAAAAATTAAAGAAAGGGGCCACAGCTACAGTAAGGTTGTATGAGGTTTGGGGGCCTGTCTGGTGTGTAAAACACTTGGTTTCAGCAGAGTGGGTGCTGTATTTGAAATGCTATTGAGCCATGAAGACAACCCACCCATCCCACCTGTAGTGTTATCTTCAGAAAATCATAAAAAAATAAAGGTTCCATAACCCAAAACAAAGCTGGGAATAGTCAGATGACCTGCTTAGTGTGCAAAACACTTACCTGCAGCATTGTGGGTGCTGTGGTTTAAATGCTATTGGTTTGTGAACAGAATACCCCTATCCCAGTGCATTGTGCCACATTAAATAAAAGCAAGAGAAAAAGAGATTCAGAACACAAAGCTGTGTCAGTGTTCTGTGTAAAAAGTCGGTATGAACATCATGGGAGCTGTTTTTAATAAGCTGCTGAGTAAAGAATATTTTTATCTTCCTGCTGTCAGTAGTATTGTGAATATAGTTGACCCTTACCTGAATGAAAACAGGACGTAAAGGAAGGGTTTCAGAAATCAAACAAAGCTTTATTCCCGTGCTTACAGTCTGGGTAATTGGAGACTGCGCTGTTCTGCTTCCTATGGTCATATACCGGTTTTTCGCACGAAGCCGTATTGAACAGTATTTCTCGCGTTGTGAACGTGTGCACACAGCGGTCCCCCGGGTTCCAGTTCGTGCGTAATTACGCATCGATGAAAAACCGGAGGTTTTAAAAAAGATAATTAGCTCACTGATAGTTTGATATAAAGGGTGTGGAAATATCCACAAGTCGTGGTCTTTAAAATGCATTTGGTTTGACAGCATTCTGTGCTTCCATCGCGAAGATATGGACAAAAGAATATGCGTGCTTGGTCAAAAAAATGTCATAAAAACGACAAAGTAAAGGCTGAGAAAGCATCCACAATGTATTTTATACACAAAACAAGCATTCTCGCAACTCTAAGAGGTTTCGTGAAAGCGCTACAGGCGTGCCAAAATCGTTTTCGAACTTCGAGCTAACTTTACCCCGGTTGACGAAGGTCATGCCGGGAGGAACTCATGCACTATAGAGGAAAGGGGGCGGGCACGTACAGTTCACATTCAAGCCACAAGTACTCTTCTTGGATGTTGCACAAACAAATCCTAACGTCTTGAAAGCATTGCAGCATGTTTGTGTCCCACTTCCCGTGGCTGCGGGACGACTGACAAGAACGGACAAACAATCTGTGGCGTTTAGCGTGACATAGTCTTGCAGGCATCGTGCTGTCTCACTGCAATACTATACCGCTGGAGGAAACAGTCCATCTGGCCATGAAACTCATTTGAACGTCTAGCTACAGCAACTAACAATATCATGATTTATTCAGGATGTGTGGAATCAGCACGTCCCGGAGACAGCTTCCGAAATCGTGAGCATTCTCTGGTGGTAGGGGCGTTCAAGATGGCGCTCAGGTGGGAGGTAAAGTTTAGTTGTTGGGGAGTTTTTTTGAGTTTTTCATGACCTGAATGTTAATTTTTGCTTTTTTTGACTACAGAAAAATAAGGACTTAACACTAGTTGTTTAAACTTCAGTTATAATTGAAAGAAAAAAAAACGATTTCTTTAGGGTTAACCCTTTTATGTTTAAAAAGTCCGATATGAGTAACACTGGGAAAAGAAAAGAGAGTGCTGGGTCTTCGAAGGAGAACTCTAAGATACCTCAATCGTATATGTATAGCACTACAAAAAAATCGATGGCAACTAAAGGGAAAAGTGAAGCAGCTGCAGGGGCAGCAAGAGGGCGGAGGCGCCGCGCGCCCGGCCGACGTGTTGGACCGGTGCGCTTTACGTGCTGAAATAAACACGCGACAGCCCCGAAATGTTTCCAGAGTGCTGTGCACTGAAGACTTGCCTGGTGCTCCTCCGTGCAGATTGTTTGTCCTCCTCCAGTGCGGGACGAGCCAACACAAGGGAGCGCATTCGCCAACATCCAGGCACGCAATGCGATTTGGAAAGCAGCTCCTTTCCAAAGAGTTGCACACGAACGATCCTTCAGTCCCGCTCGGGGGGCATGGAACCCCCGCCACACACAGCTTCAAGTAGCGAGTCATGCGCCAGGGCTCTCGCTTACGGCCACACCACCCTGGACACGCCCGATCTTGTCTGATCTCGGAAGCTAAGCAGGGTTGGGCCTGGTTAGTACTTGGATGGGAGACCGCCTGGGAATACCAGGTGCTGTAAGCTTTTGCTCTCCCGGCCAGCAGGGGTCGCCGTTGGTGCCGTAGGCTTTGGGAGGAAAACCTGCAGGATGGAAAGGTGATCTATAGCCTCATCTCTAGAGATGTTTTGTTGCTGTGGCATGTGTGTGACCCATATTCAAAAAAAAAAAACCCGTCTGTAAAACGAATATCGAAGCTGCCTCTAAATCTGCAAATGAAGATGAGTCGATAAACCACTCGTTTTTCGTATAACTAGACATTTATTCATTTGTTACCGATTTCATTCATTGAGCCCTGGGGTTTCCTAATGGCCAAGGAGGGTCGGGACCTCGGTTTGACGCCTCCCCCGAAGGACGGCGCCTGTTTGTGCAGCAGAGTGTCGCCATCAGGAGGCTGGGGCGTAAGAGAGCCACACAGCCCGCAGGGTGAGCGCTCCCTACTGGTCCCAGTCACACCTCTTGCAGGAGCAGCAGCAACCGGAGCTTTTCCGGGGTGGAATCTCCCATCCGGGTGCCGGCCAGGCTCACACCTGCTGGGCTGCCCCGGGGGTGAGCCCAGTCGAGAGTCGCAGGGCCAGATCTAGTCACCGGGGAGAAACGATACAAGTGAAGGATTGCTCGGCTCTCGGCACTTGAAAAGACCGACAAATGTCTCGTTCCCGCCGGAGCTGAATGTACCCGCATGTGTGGTGTCGTCTTCTTCCCCCGCCCCGCTGTGTTTGCTGTATTGTCTCTGAAGCCGGCCCCCCCGAGACGAGACGGGCTGTTCCTGTGCCCCAATTAACACTTTACAGGTGCCATTCCCCGGCATTGTGGCCATTGGAGCCCCGACGCAGCTAATGCGGAGCACTTGTTGGACTGGCATCGAAAGGACGTGTGCGCACGGAGCGAGCCTTCCCTGCGGCAGAGCGCGGGAACTTTCTCCCCCCCTCCCGCTGCAGGAGTTGTGTGCACTGCAGCGGTGCCGAGAGAAAAGCACAGAAGGCAGCAGGCTCTGGAGAGCAGGTAAGAGACGGAGCCTTGTGGGCAGGCAAGCAGGCCCGTTTTTTGGAAATTGCTGAAAAGGTTTGTTCGGTGTGTGGCAGGCGCACGTCGCAATGAGGCCGAATTGCATCCCGGGACATGCTGCGAATGCGCAACGGCGACTGCAGATGTGTAGGAAACGGCGCGCTCGTTTTCTCGTTTTGCCCACACTTTTGAGTGTTAGTGTGGCGTGTGAGTGTGTGAAAGAGTGGGCCCAGCAGGAGGCGGTGGCGTGCAGGGCGAGGAGGTGGCCTAGGCTGCGCGATTTGTGCTGTGGGTGCGGGCCGCTTGCAGGGGCCTGTTTAACTCATACTTACCTGGCAGGGGAGATACCTTGATCAAGAAGGAGGTTCACCCAGGGCGAGGCTCGGCCATTGCACTCCGGCTGTGCTGACCCCTGCGAATTCCCCAAATGTGGGAATCTCGACTGCATAATTTCTGGTAGTGGGGGACTGCGTTCGCGCTCTCCCCTGATGTGCTTGGTCCAAAATCAGATACGGGAGGGTTAGGACACCACGAGCTGCGTGGCTGCGGAAGGATCCCGGTTCGACAGGAGTGGACGCCGCTGCTGGTTCTCGCTGGCTTTTAGTTAGGGGTCCGGAGAAGCATCTCAAGCTAGTTCCACTACTCCTTCCGGACGTTCATTCCCTTTTCAAAGTCAGTCGTTTTGCTGTAGTCTGCGTTCTTTAGGCTGATTATCGAGGTTAGCCTTTATTTGGTCATGGGGGGCCTCGGTACTGTATGCTGAGTCTAAAGACAGTTTCACCCGTTTTCTGATTGCTCGGTTCTGTACCAGTGCAGACATGTCAAACAGTGAATGGCTGTACCTCTATTGTATTCGTGCTCAATGAATGAAATCGGTAACAAATGAATATATGTCTAGTTATACGAAAAACGAGTGGTTTATCGACTCATCTTCATTTGCAGATTTAGAGGCAGCTTCGATATTCGTTTTACAGACGGGTTTTTTTTTTCGAATATGGGTCACACACATGCCACAGCAACAAAACATCTCTAGAGATGAGGCTATAGATCACCTTTCCATTCTGCAGGTTTTCCTCCCAAAGCCTACGGCACCAACGGCGACCCCTGCTGGCCGGGAGAGCAAAAGCTTACAGCACCTGGTATTCCCAGGCGGTCTCCCATCCAAGTACTAACCAGGCCCAACCCTGCTTAGCTTCCGAGATCAGACAAGATCGGGCGTGTCCAGGGTGGTGTGGCCGTAAGCGAAAGTCCCTGCGCCTGACTCGCTACTTGAAGCTGTGTGTGGCGGGGGTTCCGTGCCCCCCGAGCGGGACTGAAGGATCGTTCGTGTGCAACTCTTTGGAAAGGAGCTGCTTTCCAAATCGCATTGCGTGCCTGGATGTTGGCGAATGCGCTCCCTTGTGTTGGCTCGTCCCGCACTGGAGGAGGACAAACAATCTGCACGGAGGAGCACCAGGCAAGTCTTCAGTGCACAGCACTCTGGAAACATTTCGGGGCTGTCGCGTGTTTATTTCAGCACGTAAAGCGCACCGGTCCAACACGTCGGCCGGGCGCGCGGCACCTCCGCCCTCTTGCTGCCCCTGCAGCTGCTTCACTTTTCCCTTTAGTTGCCATCGATTTTTTTGTAGTGCTATACATATACGATTGAGGTATCTTAGAGTTCTCCTTCGAAGACCCAGCACTCTCTTTTCTTTTCCCAGTGTTACTCATATCGGACTTTTTAAACCTAAAAAAAAATCGTTTTTTTTTTCTTTCAATTATAACTGAAGTTTAAACAACTAGTGTTAAGTCCTTATTTTTCTGTAGTCAAAAAAAGCAAAAATTAACATTCAGGTCATGAAAAACTCAAAAAAACTCCCCAACCACTAAACTTTACCTCCCACCTGAGCGGCATCTTGAACGCCCCTACCACCAGAGAATGCTCACGATTTCGGAAGCTGTCTCCGGGACGTGCTGATTCCACACATCCTGAATAAATCATGATATTGTTAGTTGCTGTAGCTAGACGTTCAAATGAGTTTCATGGCCAGATGGACTGTTTCCTCCAGCGGTATAGTATTGCAGTGAGACAGCACGATGCCTGCAAGACTATGTCACGCTAAACGCCACAGATTGTTTGTCCGTTCTTGTCAGTCGTCCCGCAGCCACGGGAAGTGGGACACAAACATGCTGCAATGCTTTCAAGACGTTAGGATTTGTTTGTGCAACATCCAAGAAGAGTACTTGTGGCTTGAATGTGAACTGTACGTGCCCGCCCCCTTTCCTCTATAGTGCATGAGTTCCTCCCGGCATGACCTTCGTCATTGTTCTGTCATCTTTTATTTAAAGGGTTGTATTTCTGCTGCTGAAAATAAGCAACGGTTTTCTCACAACGCCCTTTGTTCCCAACGGAGCCCTTGTCTGTCATGAAATTCTTCAAAACCTCAAGCTAGAAGAAGAAGAAGACGACAAATATGAAGCGTTATAGCAACGACATGCCATGAGACGATCGATAACGATTTCCATAGGATCCCCGCGGTTGCTTGGCAACCGTCAGCTTTGCGCAGTGGCAGTATCGTAGCCTGTGAGGTTTAGCCGAGGCGCGATTATTGCTAGTTGAAAACTTTTCCCAATACCCCGCTTCCGCCGGTTTGCAATACAATCGGCGAAAGCAATTTTTGACAGTCTCGTCAGAGACTGAGCAAGGTGTTTAAAGACAGATTTGGTCATGGTGATATCATGGTAGAAAGAAACGAGCTTGTTACGTGTCAACAGAAACGCTCTTTAGCTCTTTCAGCTTTATGCAGAGAACAGCGTCTGTCGAGATTACTTTTGTGTCAGCGCGAAACGCCGTGTGCTGTCAGTTTGATTTCATATTGCTCGTAGCGGCGCCTGGCTTTTGTCTGTCAAACGTTAGGTTGCGCTTCTTCATGCTGCATCGTCGGCATGAGTGGAGCATTTTAAACGTCTGTACTTACTGCGCCCCATAAGAAATCGTTTGTCCCTGTTCAAAAGAGATTGTGCGATGTCCTGCAGCGTTCGCAAAGCAAACCTTTGACAGTTTGAAAAGAGGAATTTATTCTGCTTCCTGTGCGTGCAGTAGTTACAAAGTTGAACGTCTTTACACGATCTGCTGCAGTTTTCAGTGGGTGGGCTTTGTCAAATGGCTTGGAAAAACGCACTGTGTTTCGGCTCGGGAAACATCATGAGCAGTGTCCTGCATGTTTTCTGTGTATAGCTGTCTTTTAACGCGTACAGAATTCATTCGAAATCATTGATTTCTCCAATTAACAAGGGTCCCTTTTTGAACCTGCCAGAAGCATTCTTTCAATGTAACAGATTTACTCCGGGGAAGGGCAGCATGACATTGAGAGTAGCTCAAGCTTTCAGCACCTTTATCTGACTGCATGTATGCAGACACTGCTCAGAATCCCCTGTAAGATTCTCCTTCAATTCCGTTTTGCAGTGCTTTAGCTCTTTCAAAAGGCTTCACTTTGCTAGTCACAATCCAAGGCTCATGACAGCATTTGAAAACATTTGCAACTGCATTGGCCGGGAATCGAACCTGGGTCAACTGCTTTGAAGGCAGCTATGCGCAACACTGGCTCGCTCCAGAGTAAATTTCACGTCGAGGGCATATTTTTTTCCATTTTACCGTGAGTCGGGCTCAGCTGCACAGAGGAGAGAGCAGAGCAATGAGGTCACAGGGAAGAAGGGACAATTTTATGATGCTTTGGAAGATAATGTTTTTTTTTTCTTATACTGAAAATGAAAGGTAGTTGTTTCTATATGGACTCAGTCTTTGGAATTTGTATATATATATTTCAGTGATCCCTCAGCCATTCCTTCTGTATTGTAATTCAATTTCTCTTTTAAAATTCCTTCCCCACTTCTAGGACCTGCAGTTGCTGAACTCCACAATGGCTTCTATTGGAAAGTCTGTGACTGAGACCAAGTAAGTGCTCACTTTTTTATGAAACCATTATTTATTTTGGAGCAATGAGCAATTCTTATATAAATGCAATAAAATCATTATGCTCAAACTATGAGAGAGAAAATTAAGGATAATTTAAGAAATCAGTCTTAGCTTGTTTCTATACACAGATGGTATTATTTATTTTCAAAGGAAACCCGCGAGGATTCCCCTGGTGTGCAAGATGTGCCTGAATACTCTTGATCAGCTTCCTGCTCACTTGAAGAGGGCGTGTATGAAGCACGCCACGGCAGAAGAGATCAGGATGGCCTCTCAACAGGCGAGGGAGGACATGATGAATCACCTGAAGAATGGGGTCATCGTGGATTACCACAGAATAGAGATCGTGTCTGGTGAGGCAAACAGGATAGTGGTTATAAGACTGCTAGAGTCCTTGGGCCTTTTTGTACATGGGAAGCCTGAAGACACATTGGCAAGGTGAGATATTTTTAATCTGTAAGGCTTCTGTAGTTTCTTTTTGAAATCATTGTTACAACATATTATGTAAAAGCATGTTGAAAAGAATATACCTGCATTCCAGCGGCCCTGAGCAAGAGGCCGCTGTCCAGGAGGAAGAGATGCCAGAGGCTGCTCTAGAAACTGAAACAGAAGCGGATAAGGAAAGGGAAGATATGAGCTCTGAAGAACTCTATCAGCAGTAAGACTTTTTATTTTTCAGATGTATCTATTTTTTACTAAAATTCTAATTTGTCTTATAGGTATAAAATGTTTAAACCGGTGTTTTATATCCTTACAGGCCCTGAGTAGTTAAAAAGTATCAGCAGGCCGGAAGAGAGTGGCCCAAGCTGGACTCTATAGAAAGCACTCCCTGGATGCTCCTCTCCTGATTGGATTCAAACAGTACCTTACCAAGGATCTGGGAGTGGCAAATTATTCTCAGGAGGTATTTATTTTTTAAAGGCATTTAAAATTAAGTAATGGTATCTTCATTGTAAATGTTTTTATTTCTTAGCTTAAAATTCACCCATGTGAAATGATGTCAGCCATAAACATCATGACTCTATATTTCCTACCTGAATCTATTCTACTTAAATTATTACATTATACACAATTTGAGTTCATTTTAAAAAGTAAAAGGTAATGAAAGGAATGCATTTTCATAAGAAAGATAATACCGATATGCATGTGATAATCTTCCTTATATCATGTAGTGCATCATTTGGACACTTTGTGGGCTTCAAATACAAAGAAAATCATGTTCTATGGTACAAGATAAATACAAAACTTAAGCTTTTATTTTAATTAGATTTCTTTATAAAGCATAAGCAATCATTTATTACATCGCTTCTTGAATTAAATCTTTTGACAAGAGGTAAGACTTCTGTTACATTTAAACCCATGTTTAGCTGTGTTTTTTAGATTTAACTGAACCAATTTCTGTGTGTGATAATGTCCTTGAATTCTGACAACATCACACTAAATTACATGATATAAAACAGCTAATGTTTCTAGAGATAAAGTTTCTGAGATGCTTCTAATTACTTTTTATTACCAGGGACAGTTTAATTCACCTTGTACAGTACTGTAAGACCAAGATGCTTTTTTTAAAAGTTATTTAACATTTTATAGAACTTTGTCTACTATGGCAACATGATGTGCTTGGTGAAACTTGGAAAAATACTGCTTGGCCACTTATCTTAAGGTAAAGATAGGATAAAAGTTTATCTTTTGCACCTACCTGACCCCCAGGGAAGGCCAATGCTTTCTAAGTTGATGGTTCCCTACAGTAGACTGTACTTTAATTTCAAAGGTAATGTATATTGACCCAAATCAGTTTTGGAATCCAATCTACTGACGAGATGGAGCACATCCTTTTTTCAGGATTTTAGCATCATACGTTTGGTATATTTAGTCCCTAATGCTGAAAGAAATGATCATAGAACATTTGGACACTTTGTGGGCTTGAAATACAAAGAAAATCATGTTCTATGGTACAAGATAAATACAAAACTTAAGCTTTTATTTTAATTAGATTTGTTTATAAAGCATAAGCAATCATTTATTACATTAATATATGTGAAAATAACATTTTAGCATCATACGTTTAGTATATTTAGTCCCTAATGCCGAAAGAAATGATCATAGAACATGACATCTAACCTTACCTGCGGTGTTTTTAATCCCTATTGCTCAATGCACAGTGAAAGCATTCCATACATGTGTCTGACAATGAGGAATGGGCCCCTGAGACAGTCATTTGCCTGTTTCACAAATGATCGTATTTTACTAGAGGTTCTGTTTGGGATTCAGATGTGCATTCGGACAGCAATCCCTTTCAAGAAATGATACGTTCTGGATGAGGTCAAAGGTGCTGGAACACTGTATCTAGGATGTGTTTGCAGAGACTGTGTGTCTCCTGCTTCAACGCAGTGATAAACAGATGTGCTCCTTTAATTTATTGGTACATGCCCAGGGCAGTAAGCAGTCTGAGGATTTATTTCCAGATGGCATAGAGCAGTGAAGCAGTGAAGTAGTGCAAAACACTGGATCATTATATTATTAGAATCTATTCTACTTAAATTATTACATTATACTCAATTTGAGTTCATTTTAAAAAGTAAAAGGTAATGAAAGGAATGCATTTTCATAAGAAAGATAATACCGATATGCATGTGATAATCTTCCTTATATCATGTAGTGCGTCATTTGGACACTTTGTGGGCTTGAAATACAAAGAAAATCATGTTCTATGGTACAAGATAAATACAAAACTTAAGCTTTTATTTTAATTAGATTTGTTTATAAAGCATAAGCAATCATTTATTACATTAATATATGTGAAAATAACATTTTAGCATCATATGTTTAGTATATTTAGTCCCTAATGCCGAAAGAAATGATCATTTGTTTAACATGCACGGGTCTGTCTCAAAGGATGCAGTACTCCTGAAGGGCCTCAAACCCTACATTTCGGATGCCTAGCTGTATCCCTCACATGTGGCACCTCAGAATGACTTCTAACCTTACCTGTGGTGTATTCAGTCCCTATTGCTCAATGCACGGTGTACATACTGCATACATGTGTCTTGAGAATGAGGAATGGGCCCCTGAGACAGTCATTTGCCTGTTTCATAAACAGGGACCTGGACCTAGACCTGGCCCGTACAGGGCTCAAACCCGCGACCTTGGCGTTATTAGCACCACGCTCTAACCAACTGAGCTAACCGGCCTCATGACAGTGCTCCTCTCTGTGCTGCAAAAAATCAAACTCAGGGAATTTCTTTTGTCCTCCTTTGAATAGAAAGCCGTGTAATCAGTGTACGGGCTTTCTCGTGCAGTTTCATGGTTCTTGTAACCCAAATCCTACACTGGCCTGAAGTGCCCCCCCATTTCACAGCATTTTTCAGCTGATTTAAAATGTACCTAAAGGAGAAGCATTATTGAAGACCATCAATTACCAAGAGCTTTTGTCAAAGGTTTTGGTGGTCATTTTGAATGACCACAGAGTGCTGTGACCTCGGTTTTATCCAAAAAGACAGCGCCCTTTTACAACACAGCATCTCCGTCACTATACTGGGGCATTGGGACCCGCACAGACCTCAGGGTGAGCGCCCCCCCGCCGGCACCATTAACACCGCTTCCAGCTGGAAGCTTTGTTTTTCCCTGTAGCTCACCCTCATCCGGATTCTGACCTGGCTCACACCTGCTTAGCTTCAGTGGGTTTTCAGTTGCGAGTTGCAAGGGGATGCAAGTGATGGAGCTGCTCGCTGCAAAAGCCACTGCATTGGCCGGGAATCGAACCCGAGCCTCCCGCGTGGCAGGCGAGAATTCTACCACTGAACCACCAATGCTCAGTGCCTGTCCCTTCAAAAAAGACGCTTTTTTGGTGCTCTGTGCAAAACGCGTCGACATATGCTTCCAGCTGCAAAATGCCATTTGCGGACGCTGAAGAACTTATTTCCAAGGCAGCGGGTACAAGCGATTGGGCGTTTTAAAACCACCAGGAACAGCAAAGAGGCGCGCTTCTTTGCTTGTGCCGAAACACACCGACTGAAGGCGGACAACGTAGTCGGCAAGATTGGAACCTGTGCGGGGAGACCCCAATGGATTTCTAGTCCATCGCCTTAACCACTCAGCCACGACTACAGCAAGCCCCACCGCCGCTGCGTTCTTGCTACAATCTTACCTGGATCGCGAGGCGCCAGCGGAAGCCTATTTCAAAGTCGTTTTCCGTTTCAAAAAAACATTTCCAAAATACAAGCCTTGCAGACAGACACGCCTCAGAGGACTTAAGGGTGGCTTCATGTCGGAATGATAAAGTCTCCCCGTCCGGACATGAAAATGCCACTTTGTTACACACAAAAAAAGAATCAACAACAGAGAAATGCCCACAAGCATTTGAAAAGCTGCACCACGTCGCACTTGAAATAGCTCTTACATTAGTGGTAGACACAGGAATCGCCTTTTTATTTACGCTCTTACCAACGCGATGGAAAGCAAAACAAAGCAAAGCAGAGCAAAACAAAACGAACAAACGAAAACACTCACGTCCCGCACTTGCATATAACGCCGTTACGTGCCCAAGCGGTATTGTACGTCATCCTAGCACTGCACCCCGGGGCGTAAGGTATATGGGAACGAGCACACGCCACGAATCGTCTCGAATCACTCCCTACAGCTGTAAGGCGCCTTGAAGCCTGCACCCCCAACATTCTTCTTTGCGCATCTGTGAAAGGTAAACTCTTGAGCAAACTCTGAACCAGCTCTAAGGAAACTAATCCGATTAGACGTTACTTTGACTCATCTTTTTACTCTCAGTGCTGGATTGCTCAAACTCCTGCTAGGGTTAGGGTTAGCATTCACACGCTACTTAGACACTTTGTTTACGCTCAGTGCTGGATTTTGGGAACTTCAGGACGAGTGGGAATTTTCTCCTATCTGTCAATTCTGTTTTGTTTTGGAGACTCTTGGCTGCCTATATTGTACAGTGCAGCGTGAAGGAAACATTTTCCAAAACTGTGTCAGCTCAAAAGTTGTAAGAAAACCTCTCCAGCTGCTTTACCTCTCTTCATTTTTGTCATTTAATGTGACAATCGATGTATAACTGGAGCCTCACATATGCAAATGGTGAGGCTCCAGTTCGACACCACTTTACAGTATATGACAAAAGCATGGCAGACTGTGCCGGACCAGCTGGTAACTTCCGCTTATTTTGACCATATTAAACATTGGAAATCTTCCCACTTGCATTTGTGACACTTGATTTTGGCTCCACCTAAGACACTCTTAAATCTTCAAACACTTTTCTCTTCTCCCGCAACACTCTTGTCTGTCGGCACTGTGTGGCAGCGTTGCAGGACAACCCATCTCACCAAGGAAAGGAACCTAACAGCTTTGGTAAGAGAGGAGAAAAGGACATGGCCCGTACGGGGCTCGAACCCGCGACCTTGGCGTTATTTGCACCACGCTCTAACCAACTGAGCTAACCGGCCTTATGACAGTGCCCCTCTCTGTGCTGCAAAAAATCGAACTCAGGGAATTTCTTTTGTCCTCCTTTGAATAGAAAGCCTTGTAATTCAGTGTACGGGCTTTCTCATGCAGTTTCATGGTTTCACAGCATTATTCAGCTGATTTTAAATGTACCTAAAGGAGAAACATTATTGAAGACCATCAATTACCAAGAGCTTTTGTCAAAGGTTTTGGTGGTCATTTTTAATGACCACAGAGCACTATGACCTCGGTTTTACATCTCATCCAAAAGACAGCGCCCTTTTACAACAGAGCTTCTCCGTCACTATATTGGGAGATTGGGACCCGCACAGACCTCAGGGTGAGCGCCTCCCCGCTGGCCCCATTAACACCACTTCCAGCTGGAAGCTTTGTTTTTCCCTGTAGCTCACCCTCATCCAGGTACTGACCTGGCTCACACCTGCTTAGCTTCAGTGGGTTTTCAGTTGCGAGTTGCAAAAGTTGGGATGCAAGTGATGGAGCCGTTCGCTGCAAAAGCCACTGGCCAGGAATCGAAACCAAGCCTCCTGCGTGGCAGGCAAGAGTTCTAACAATGAACCACCAATGCTCAATGCCTGTACCTTCAAAAAAGACGCTTTTTTGGTGCTGTGTGCAAAAAGCGTCGACATCTACTTCCAGCTGCAAAATGCCATCCGCGGACGTTGTGAATTTATTTATTTAGACACCGCTCAGAATCCCCTGTAAGATTCTCCTTCAATTCCGTTTTGCAGTGCTTTAGCTCTTTCAAAAGGCTTCGCTTTGCTAGTCACAATCCAAGGCTTGTGACAGCATTTGAAAACACTTGCCACTGCGTTGGCCAGGAATCAAATCCGGGTCAACTGCTTGGAAGGTAGCTATGCTCACCACTATACCACCAACACATGCCCGGGGGAGCCCTCCAGGACACCACCAGAGAATGCTCACGATTTCAGAAGCTGTCTCCGGGACGTGCTGATTCCACACATCCTGAATAAATCATGTTATTGTTAGTTGCTGTAGCTAGACGTTCAAATGAGTTTCATGGCCAGATGGACTGTTTCCTCAAGTGGTATAGTATTGCAGTAAGACAGCACGATGCCTGCAAGACTATGTCACGCTAAACGCCACAGATTGTGTTTGTCCGTTCGTGTCAGTCGTCCTGCAGCCACGGGAAGTGGGACACAAACATGCTGCAATGCTTTCAAGACATTAGGATTTGTTTGTGCAACATCCGAGAAGAGTACTTGTGGCTTGAATGTGACTGAGCAAGGTGTTTAAAGACAGAGACTGAAAACTGTTAAAGGATGAGTCAAAGTAACGTCTAATCGGATTAGTTTCCTTAGAGCTGGTTCAGAGTTTGCTCAAGAGTTTACCTTTCACAGATGCGCAAAGAAGAATGTTGGGGGTGCACGCTTCAAGGCGCCTTACAGCTGTAGGGAGTGATTTCAGACGATTCGTGGCGTGTGCTCATTCCCATATACCGTACGCCCCGGGGTGCAGTGCTAGGATGACGTACAATACCGCTTGGGCACGTAACGGCGTTATATGCAAGTGCGGGACGTGAGGGTTTTGCGTTTGTTCGTTTTGTTTTGCTCTGCTTTGCTTTGTTTTGCTTTCCATCGCGTTGGTAAGAGCGTAAATAAAAAGGCGATTCCTGTGTCGACCACTAATGTAAGAGCTATTTCAAGTGCGCCGTGGTGCGGCTTTTCAAATGCTTAACAGGATGATTTTGCATGCACGCGTGCTTTCATGCAGTCGTGTGTGCAACCATGTCTGCTTACGTGCAAACGGGCGTGGTTTCATGTATGCAAAAAACTTTCCTGGGCTCTTCTGAAGCACATAAAATTATTTGGAGATATACATTTGTCTTATTTTCCTCTTAGGCTCTAGAATTGATAACTTTTTTTTCATTTTTGGCATTTTTCATCATTTTCCAGAAAGTGGTTGCAAGCCCAATATCATGCGAAGAAACTTCAGGATTCGGGGATCAGTCAATGGATTTTCTTCAAAGTTGGATTTTTGCACTCTGTGGACCAAGAGATGTTGTTCTATAATGTTTTTTTTTTTTTCAAATTTAAAAATATCATTTTTTCATGGAGCTTTGAATGGGATGGATTCACCCTCCTTTAGCCAGGACAGAGCTCCAGGAGCCTGGGTAGGATTCTAGCTTTCTCCCCTTGCAGGCACCTGGCACAGAAGACATCATTTTTTTCCTTAAAATCTTTTTTTTTGTGTTCCTTGTTGCTCCAAACTTAATTTTAATCACTTTTAATTAGAGATTTTATTAAAAATAGTGCAATAAATGACTAATTTCACAAAAATTAATGTAATATAAAACGGATGTTTTCAACTTTATTGTAGTGTTTTAGAAACTAATATGTCTTCAAAAATTGTTGTTTTTCACTCCTATGAATGAAAACTGTTGTTATATGATGTTTTTTTTTTCAAATTTTAAATGATCATTTTTTCATGGAGCTTTGAAGGGGATGGATTCACCCTCCTTTAGCCAGGACAGAGCTCCAGGAGCCTGGGTAGGATTCTAGCTTTCTCCCCTTGCAGGCACCTGGCACAGAAGACATCATTTTTTTCCTTAAAATCTTTTTTTTTGTGTTCCTTGTTGCTCCAAACTTAATTCTATTCACTTTTAATTAGAGATTATATTAAAAATAGTGCAATAAATGACTAATTTCACTAAAAATACTAAAAGTAATATAAAACTGATGTTTTTAACTTTATTGTAGTGTTTTAGAAACTAAAATGTCTTCAAAAATGGTTATTTTTCACTCCTAGGAATGAAAGCTGTTGTTATATGATGTTTATTTTCAAATTTTGAAAAAGCAAAGAATTCTAGCTTTCTCCCCTTGCAGGCATCGGACACAGAGAACCTCATGGTTTTCCTAAAAATCATTTTTTATGTTCCCTGGTGTTCCAAACTTAGTTTTAATCAATTTTAATTTGTTATGTTACAAACAGGGTAATAAAGTCTTAATTGGACTATAACTAATGTCATATTGTCTGCTACAAAACTGATATTTTCAGCTCTATTGTAGAGATTCTAGAATCAACTAATAAAGAATTGAAATAAAAAAAGGGCATAAGAAGACATTACCAACAACGACCACATGATGGAGATATTGTCTAGACATTACCAACAACGACCACAAGATGGAGATATTGTCTAGACATTACCAACAACGACCACAAGATGGAGATATTTTCCAAAGAGGCAAGAGGGGCAAAGCTGCGATAAGGTAAAATCATTTTTTGAAAGAGATTGTTGTCAGAATGCACATCCGTATCCCAAACAGAATCTCTAGTAAAATATGCTCATTTGTGAAATAGGCAAATGAGTGTCAGCTACAATATGATTGCTACATATCTGCATTTGTTGGTATTTAAGGAGTAAGAGTGCAGGTTTAAACCTGCGATCCAGTGTGTTGAAGAATTTCACAACACTACCTCTAGCACATATGGAAATAAATCCTCATAATGATTATTGCCCTGGGCATGTACCAAAAAATCAGTGAGCATATATATATATATATCATTGGGTTGAAGCTAGAAACACAGAATAACTGCAAACACATCCTAAATACAGTGTTCCAGCACCTTTGACCTCATCCAGAACGTATCATTTCTTGAAAGGGATTGCTGTCCGAATGCACATCTGAATCCCAAACAGAATCTCTAGTAAAATACGATCATTTGTGAAACAGGCAAATGACTGTCTCAGGGGCCCATTTCTCATTGTCAGACACATGTATGCAATGCTTTCACTGTGCATTGAGCAATAGGGATCAAAAACACCGCAGGTAAGGTTAGAAGTCATGTTCTATGATCATTTCTTTCAGCATTAGGGACTAAATATACTAAACGTATGATGCTAAAATGTTATTTTTACATATATTAATGTAATGAATGATTGCTTATGCTTTATAAACAAATCTAATTATAATAAAAGCTTAAGTTTTGTATTTATCTTGTACCATAGAACATGATTTTCTTTGTATTTCAAGCCCACAAAGTGTCCAAATGATGCACCTTTGACCTCATCCAGAACGTATCATTTCTTGAAAGGGATTGCTGTCCGAATGCACATCTGAATCCCAAACAGAATCTCTAGTAAAATACGATCATTTGTGAAACAGGCAAATGACTGTCTCAGGGGCCCATTTCTCATTGTCAGACACATGTATGCAATGCTTTCACTGTGCATTGAGCAATAGGGATCAAAAACAGAATGGAAACAGACGAGGATGGGATTTGAACCCATGCGTGCAAAGCACAATAGATTAGCAATCCATCACCTTAACCACTCGGCCACCTCGTCGACAAAACTGGGCTGTCCCAACTGGGTTGGCGCGCTCCAGATGATCTTTTTCTTTTTTTTCCCTCGTACTCGAGGGTCATTTTCCTGTTCCACATGCGATTTCAATATTTTCCTTGGGAGATGTCAAGCCAGCAAGCCACTGCTGTGGTTCAGTGGCCAGCGTGGAGTTCAGTGGCCCTGTTGTACACAGAAAGCACATTGAGCTCCTTGGACATGAAAAGTTCCAGATAAAAGCCATTTGTCATCCTTTCTCTTGGTGTCGATGTTGCTATTGTATGTAAAGGTGGCAACTTGCTCAGCGAGCAGGCGGAGCACACACCGAATGCAGATGTGTCTGAGTGGTGTGTCCAAGTGGCTGCAAAAGGACAGCACTCCCGGGGCGCTGTGGCTTAGTTGGTTAAAGCGCCTGTCTAGAAAACAGGAGGCCCTGGGTCTGAATCCCAGTGGATAACCGCCTACGGCTAGACTTAATTAAATGCAAGTATTCATTTCCTGTCTTTAACACGACTTGTTTTTCTTAAAATGGATGCAACTTGCAAAACATGAAATACAAACCTTGCTAATCAGCGCTAGCAGCTGGCAAAAAAAAAGAAGTCAGCAATGTTTTTTTTCTTTAACCTTAACCCTGCTAATGGAGAAGAGTTAAACGACCGAGTCTATGCAGCTTAAACGGTGCGCACGTCGGGATCTTAGCTGAAAGGGTGGTAAATCACGCTCACCCCAGTCCTTAATCTTTTAAAGAGGATACAAAATTGAACCTAGACGCCACATCACATACATCCTGTTCAATGATAAAAAGGTAACATCTATCCTCGCTCCAGAGTAAATCTCACGTTGAGGGCATATTTTTTTTCACTTTACCGTGAATCGGGCTCGGCTGCACAGAGGAGAGAGCAGAGCAATGAGGTCACGGGGACAGGGGAGTCACACGCTGGCTGTTTGAACACGCGGAAGATCACTGAGGGATCCACAGTATATGGACCCTCCGTGCGCAATCAGTCCGCACTCCGGACTCTGAATCCTGCCATCCGAGTTAAGATCTCGGCAGAACCTGAAGCGCAGTTCCTTCTTAAAACGTAATCTGGTGAGCATTTCTAGAATCGTACTTGTATAGATGCAGCCTTTAATGTGTTGCTAGGTTAAAATTGATGACTTCTTGTATTTCAGTAGGCAACTGCCCTCTTGATTTCAGATTGAATTTCTTTATTACAGGGGCGCTTTTATGATGACAGAGTCATGTTCAGGTACTTTGCTTGATGGAGGAAGCTCATTTCAGACTCTGTGATCTGCTCACCTGGAAAGGTCTGCTGTACTACTACAAGAGAGAAGTAGAGTCTGGAAGAAGGGACAATTTTATGATGCTTTGGAAGGTAGTTTTTTTTTTCTTTGAAATCGAAATGAATCAGAATATCAGAGCAAAAGACAAACTCTTGGTTTGGTTTAAAGAGATATGGTTTTAAAACAGACAAAATGTAGAAAACAGGTGTTTCTCACTTCTGGAAAAGAATGGACCGGGGTATTTTACTAGTTGCAGTGCTGAGCTCACCGGCTTGCAGTCCTGCAGTGTTGCACCAGGGTCAGTGGTGCAATGGATAACACGTTTGACTACGGATCAGGAGATTGTAGGTTCAACTTCCGCCTGGCTCGGGTCGTTTTTAAACGCATCAGGCTACTCCCTAAGTAGCATGTGCTACTTACTGTATTATAATCGTACCCAGTAAGAGATTTCCTTTATGTAAATGAACTGCACTTGACAGCTTTAGAAAAACACCTGGGCTCAGTACGGTGCTGAGAGCTAATCGTTGCTGTTGTTCTAATTAGCACGCACTGCATCGGCTATGAACCCGAACTTTTCAATTATTCCGATCAGTAAGTCAACACGTAGTCCACATGAAAGGTAGAAATATTCTCTTGTCTGTCTCTTGTTTGTATAGAACTGAATGTCCCTGACAATGTACTGTTAGTTTTAATTGAAGAACGGCATTTGTGTTCAAATATACCAGACAAGTTTATGTAACTGCTCATGCGACACTCAGTTGTAATTAGTCAAGAAATAAAGTCGAACAACAGCTGCGGGTTTGATTCTGAACGTATGAGATTGCAGCGTCTTTTACTTCCATTGACAAATGATAGAGATTCGAAGAGAGATCCTTCAGACCAGCAAGCAAACCCACGGCTATTTCGGTTTTCTATCTAGGCAACGTTGGTGTCTGCAATAGCATACATGAAAGCGTGATGCAATTTCTGTGGCTACATTTGTTGCACGTCATGCACAGTAAGAGTGTTTCTAACACCAAATAAAAAGTCAACAATTAGCGATCACGCCTTCTCAGTTAACCCACTGAAACCCTTGCTGTTAACAGTTCTTTAATGCGTGCTTTACGAGCACCTACATATCGTGTCGGTTCTTTCAGCTTTATTCATTAGGTTTTCAAAGGCATAAGTAGAGCACCAGAGGTGCGAACGCAGAATGTATGGTAATCTGAAGAACTGCTTTCCATGGCAGCGGGTCCAAGCGATTTAACGTTTTTATAGTACCGGGAAAGGAGAAGCGGCACTTTGCCTTTGCCGCGCAGGCACAAGGCGACGTGCGGCAGACGCAGGAGTCGGCAAGTTCCGAACCTGCGCGGGGAGTCCCTAACGCATTTCGAATCCATCGCCTTAACCACTCGGCCATGACAAAAGCGAGCTCGCTGCCGCCGCATTCCTCCTATAATCTAACACGGAGTGCGAGGTGGCTGCGGAAACCTTTTTAAAGTCGCTCTCCGTTAAAAAAAAAAACCTTTCACAAGATTCGTGCCGGCAGACAGACACGCCTCAGAGGGTTTAAGGCTGGCTTCACGTTCAAATGATAAAGTCCCCCAGTCCGGATGTCAAAATGCAACTTTGGCAGACAGAAAAAACAGCAACAAACCACAAATGTGGAAAAGGATTTTACAAGCTGCACCACACTGCACTTTCAAAAGCATTTACATTCGTGTTAGACGCAGGAATTGCCTTTGATTTGCGCGCTTACGAACGCCATGGAAAACGAAACAAAACTAAAGCCCTCAGCTCCTGCACTTGATTATAATGCCGTTACGTGTCGAAGCAGGAATTTACGTCATCCTACCACTGCAACACGGGGAATAGAGGGAAATGAGCACAATCTACGAATTGTCTCTAAACAGTCCCTACAGTTGTAAGACGCCTGGAAGCGTGCACCCCCATCATTAATCTTTGCGCATCTGTGCAAGGTAAACTCTGGAGCAGTCTCTGAAACGGCTCAAAGGAAACACGTGATTGATTCCATGTGCATCTGGGGTTCATTTCTTATTTACATTTAATTCAAGGGAAAGGCTTGGGTCAGTTTCAGACGGCCTCCAACAGCGAGATTCAAGCGCCCCACCTTCAGCCCAATCTGCGCCGCCAGAACGCCAACGGCTCCTCTGGTCTCTGGGGTGCGGTTGTGACCCTGTAACCTAAAGTGTTGGTGGCAGACAAATGGAGACTAACAGGTGATGTCCTAGGACATGACTACATTGTGACACTCGGTGGGGATGGTGACCATTGCTTGGAAAAGAGTGCGAGGCCCCTTTAGAAAAACATTTTGTTAACAGGCATTCTGCCTCAGCCTAAACACCTATAGCTTGCAAAGCGCATGCTATTAGACAGGCACCTCTGCAAGACCTTAAGAGTCTCTTAAACTAGTGATAGTAAGGTGTTCCCAATGGGCGATGTTTGGCTTTCAAATCATCTGTCTGTGGAAGCGCCGAGATGCAGCTGTTTAAGGCTTAGAAGCAGCTGACTGTTTCACTAGCTAGCTGATTACTGTCAGTCAGGGAGCTCAGAGGTGAAAAGCCTGTCTGAGAGACAATTCGCCGTTGTTCAGTTCAATATGTTCCGTACCAGCTCGGCGCACCTGAGATCATCTTGGTAGCCGTGTAGCTCAGATGAGTGAGAGCGTGTCTGTGTGTACCACCGTGATTGGATGCCGGTCCTTCTCAGGTCACAGTAAACCTTCTGCTGCCTAACTTTCCTAATTTTGGGGATCCCTTTGTAAAAGCAAAGGAAAAAAAAACTGGCTCTTCATCAGCATGATCGACCCAACCCAGTGTGCCCCAGTGGCCTAATGGATAAGGCACTGGCTTCCTAAGCCAGGGTTTGTGGGTTTGAGTCCCATCTGGGGTGCTCCTGTCCCATTTTGAGCGTACAAATGTCCTTGTGATTTGCAAAGCTGCAACCCCACCTTACTCAGTGAGCGTCTCTGCTTTTCTCTCACATACAGTTGGGAGAAAAACTTTTGTAAACAGCCCTTCGGAATGATGTGGATTTCTGCATGAATGGCTCCTAACATGTGATCTTATCTTTATCTAAGTCATAATAATTAATAAAGAGAGTCTGATTTCACAAACAACACACGCCCAACATTTGACATTGCTGTTTCTTTATTGACCAAATGGTTTAAAAAATCAAGGTCATTGATGGAAAAAGTACGTGAACCCTTATATTAAGGAGCTAGTGGAACCTCCTTTATGACAAAAACCTCAACCCCCACTTTCTGTAGCGGCTGGTCAGACCTGAGCAGCGGTTAGGAGGTATTTTGGCCTATTCCTCTATGAAAAACTGTTTCAGTTCATGTATATTTTTGGGATGTCTTGCACTGAACGGCCTGCTTCAGATCACGCCACAGCACTTCAATGGGATTGGGGTCAGGACTCTTACTTGGCCATCCCAAAATACGGAATTTCTTTTGTTTCAGCCACTCTGTTGTTGATGTACTCCTTTGTTTTTGTCATGCTGCATGACCCAGCGTCTTTCGAGTTTTAGATCACAGGCAGACACCCTGACATTCTGCTGTAGATTTTCCTGATACATCTTGGAATTCATCGGTCCCTCGATGATTGCAAGCCGTACAGCCTCCGCCATCCTTCCCAGGTGGGATGAGGTTTTGGAGTTGGTATGCAGTGTTTTGTTATCTCCAAACATAACGCTGTGCACATTTACCAACAAGTTCAACTTTTGTCACGTCTGTCCACAGAACATTGTTCCAGGAGTTGCTGTGGAACATCCATGTGGTCTTTAGCAAACTTGAGAGGGGCAGTGGTGGTTTTTTTGGGGGGGAGAGCAGTGGTTTCCTCCATGGTGACCTCGCATGATCACCACTCCTGTTCAGATTTCTTCTTATGGTGGACTCATGAACACAGACGTAAGACAAAGTCAACCACCTGTTCGCTAGATCCCATCCCCACTCAGCTAGTCAAAGATTCCCTCGAAGGACTGGCAGGACCTATAATTAGTATGATGAATGCATCGCTTGCGTCAGGCGTTGTACCTGATCAATTTAAGGTAGCGGTTGTTAGACCACTCCTTAAGAAGTCAAATTTGGATCCACAAGTTCTTAACAACTACAGGCCTGTCTCAAAGGTCCCATTTCAATCTAAAAGTCTTGGGAGAATAGTTGTTGCCCAACGTCAATCGTATCTGGATTCAAATAATATACTTGAGAAATTTCAGTCTGGTTTCTGAAACTGCATTAACAAGAGTCGTAAATGATATTCTCTTAGCTACTGATGCGGGGAATGCAACAGTGCTTGTGCTTCTAGATCTTAGAGCTGCCTTTGACATGGTTGACCTCTCTGTTTTGTTACACAGGCTTGAGTTTGAGGTTGGCTTATCTGGAACCGTCCTTCAGTGGTTTACTTCACATTTTACTCATCGTTTTCATTATGTTCAAATATCTAATAATTGTACTGCTTCATCAATGTCACCAGTTCAATTTGGGGTACCAGAAGATCAGTGCTGGGACCAATATTGCTCTCTCTCTCAACATGCTGCTGCTAGGTAGGATAATATGAAAAAATAATATGAACTTTCATTCATATGCTGATGACACTCAAATAAACATTTTGTTTACACCAAACGACAACTCTTCTATTATCAGTTTAGTTAAATGCATTAAGGAAGGAAATACTTGGATGTGTGAAAACTTTTTGTTACTCAACTCTGAGAAAAATGAGGATCTGTTGATCGGAGGCAACAATACTGATAGGACTACTATAACTTCAGCACTTAACTCAGAGGATTTAAACATTTGCCTCAAAGAGACAGCACGTAACCTAGGCGGCATATTAAACACAAGGCTCTTAACAACTTGCATTGTTAAGTGCCTTGGGACAACCTTGTTGTGAAAGGCGCTATATAGAAATACATTGATTTGAATTGAATTCACAATGTAAAATGTTGTGTGTGTTGTTTGTTAAACAAGACTGTCTTTATTTATCAAAAAATAAAAGGAATTTGCTAGGAATGCAAACGTTAGGTTGCGCTTCTTCATGCTGCATCGTCGGCATGAGTGGAGCTTTTTAAACGTCTGTACTTACTGTGCCCCATAAGAAATCGTTTGT
Source organism: Lepisosteus oculatus (assembly GCF_040954835.1). Lineage (NCBI taxonomy): Eukaryota > Metazoa > Chordata > Actinopteri > Semionotiformes > Lepisosteidae > Lepisosteus > Lepisosteus oculatus. The sequence continues at coordinate 160,587 of NW_027167687.1, forward strand.
CCCCGTTCAAAAGAGATTGTGCGATGTCCTGCAGTGTTCGCAAAGCAAACCTTTGACAGTTTGAAAAGAGGAATTTATTCTGCTTCCTGTGCGTGCAGTAATTACAAAGTTGAACGTCTTTACACGATTTGCTGCAGTTTTCAGTGGGCGGGCTTTGTCAGATGGCTTGGAAAAACGCACTGTGTTTCGGCTCGGGAAACATCATGAGAAGTGTCCTGCATGTTTTCTGTGTATAGCTGTCTTTTATCGCATACAGAATTCATTCGAAATCATTGATTTCTCCAATTAACAAGGGTCCCTTAAAAGATTAGTCAAAGTAACGTCTAATCGGATTAGTTTCCTTAGAGCTGGTTCAGAGTTTGCTCAAGAGTTTACCTTTCACAGATGCGCAAAGAAGAATGTTGGGGGTGCATGCTTCAAGGTGCCTTATAGCTGTAGGGAGTGATTCGAGACGATTCGTGGCGTGTGCTCGTTCCCATATACCGTACGCCCCGGGGTGCAGTGCTAGGATGACGTACAATACCGCTTGGGCACGTAACGGCGTTATATGCAAGTGCGGGACGTGAGGGTTTTCGTTTGTTCATTTTGTTTTGCTCTGCTTTGCTTTGTTTCGTGGTCAAGAGGCGTAAGGTAAGTCGTAATCCAGGGAGAACACTGGTGGCAAACAGTCCGAGGTGAGAGGCGAGGTCCAAAGTCGAAAAGGCAGAAACGCCAGGTAGAGCTCTCAAGGAGTAGACTCAATACCAGCGGGAAGCAGGTAAAGATGGTAAAAATAGCACTGCGTACCGCACGGTGGAGTGTGTGCAGGTGGGTTAACTTGTGCGGCGGCGTTTGTTAATAATCACCCGCTGCTGGTGCTGTTTAGATTGCTTAAGAGTTGGTCTTAACTGCCTGGCGGTCATGACAAGCTCCTCTTTAAGCTGTGGTTTAGTTTTGCATTCATGTGTTTCTAGAGCAGTTATTTATGTGGGTGGGTGGGTCTTTCACAGAGGCTCAGGACAAATCCCCCGCCTGAAAGTCTAATGTGTGCGTTCAGAGAGTCACAGGTCAAGAGCCAGGCAGGAGGACAATGGACAGAAGAGCCAACGAACTAAAAATAAAAGAACAGATATGAAAAAGCCACCATCTTTTTCTTTTTGACATTTTCCGACTTTCACGCAAGCCAGGACAAAGTTGCTTGTAGCTACTTGTGGATTCAAATACTCTATCGAGTGCTTTGATGAGTTTTTGCAATTTGATTGTCGTCCTGTCAGCCTGTTTCTGTTTTTTTTTTTTCAATCTAGGGATGGAAAGTATGAGGGAAATGATGGAGCAATCAATAACCGCTCCGGAAAAATGGCAGAAAGAAATGGTCCGTCACTAAGGACATTTGTGAAGCAGAGGACTGACATCACCACAAAGGCGACACATTCTGCTGATGGTTTTGGTGAATAATGATTGAGGCGCGTTAAGAGAAAGGTAGCTGTGTCAGCATGCGTAGGCTGCAAAGGATCAAGCAAAGGTTTACTCCATGCTGAAAAGAGAAGAAAAGAAGCACAACGTTTCGACTGTGGAGCCTTCTGCGCCATCTTCTTTAGCGGTGATGATGTTTACATTGGAAAAACGGAGACATGCGTCCCTGGGTGGGCTTGAACCACCAACCTTTCGGTTAACAGCCGAACGCGCTAACCGATTGCGCCACAGAGACTGACGACCGCTTGTGCTCCCTACATTTGCAGGTTTATGGTCAAAGAAAATAATCACTTGCGCTTCTTGCAGCCGGCAATCTTTTTCCACTGACAACCAAGAAATGGATTTCATCTTTCACAAGCTGTATGGATTTCTTCAAAAACAAGTTATTCCAGAAAGGAAATGAATTCTTGCATTAAACTGAACCAAGCTGTACATGTTTGTCTGAAATGAGACATTCGGCACAACAAGACACGGAGAGAGGCACCGCTGGTATTCAGACCCAGGATCGCCTGCTTACCAGGCAGGCATTTTAAGCCACTAGGGAACAGCGCCAGCGGAGCACCACGCTTTTACAGACACTTGGACACATCTGCGTTCGGTGTGCACTTAACCTGCTCTCTGAGCCCGTTGCCTCCGTCCCATTTAATAGCAGAACTGATGCCAAGAGAAATGATGAGAAATGGCATTTATCGGGCACTTTTCATGTCCAAGGAGCTCAATGCCCTTGACACCTCCCCAAGGCGACAGAGCTGTGCATTCTTTGGCGACACCATTTTTTCTTTTGTTTAATTTCTATACTTATTGATAGAATAAAAACGATATGTCATGTACTGTAAGGGAAATGTCTCTTTTCATGGGGAAAGCTAGCACCAGCAAATGTTGTGTTTAGAAGAAGTGATTTAACATGACACGTGACCTAATTTACCGGAGCAAAAGCTCACCCAGCAAGCCCTGCTTTACTTCTACAGGAGAGAAGTACTGTAGAGTCTGCAAGATGTTCAGCTGGGTACCTACGTCAGCATGCCTCGGCTGCAAAGGAACAAGTAATAGGTTTATTGCATGCTGAAAAGAGAAAAACGGAAACACAGCGTTTCGACTGTGAGGTCTTCTCACACCTGAAGAAGCCTCACACCTGTAAAAGGCTCCATGGTTTTCTTTCTTCTCTTTTCAACATGGAATACACCTATTGTCTGCAAGATGTGACAATTTCATGGTGTTTTGGAAGAAAACCTTTTTTCTTTGAATTCAAAATCAATCGGAATTTCAGCACGACACATCAACACTTTTTCTGTTTTAAGGAGATGATATTTTAAACCTGATAAAAATAGTAGGAAACACAAGTTTCTTGCTGTGAAAATTTAGATGGGGAAGTGTACTACTAGTAGCAGTGTAGAGCTCTCTGTGGTGGAGTGCAAGCACGTGTTCTATGGGCCAGTGGCGTAATGGATAACGCTTCTGACTTTGGATCAGAAGATTGTAAGTTCGAGTCCTGCTTGGCTCGCGAGGCTTTTAAACCTCTCAGGTTCCTCGGTAACAGGTTGCCGTCATGTATATGAACTATAGAAAAGCATTTGCCACAACCCGTAAATTAGCACGCAAGTGCGGGCTGGTGAACACAGAACTGTATGGAGATCATCTCCAGCTCTGAGCTCAATTGCAATGAAAAAACATGCAGAAAAGAACTGGAGAGCAGCTGAATTTGTGCTCAGTAGGGTGGGGAGGACTCAGCATTGCTATTGTTCTAATTGGCATGAACTGCAGGGGATCTGAATCAGAACATGTCAGATAGTTCGATCATTGCGTCAATATGTAGGCCACGTTAATACAGAATTATTACTTTGTCTGTCTCGTCTTTGTATATAGCTGAATGTCCCTGACAATTTCATGTTAGTTTTTAAGAACGACATTGGTGCTAATATATACATATATAGCATATAAGGAAAACGTAAATGTTTAGTCCATGCTGAAAAGATAAGAAAACCGCCACAACGTTTCATCTTGGAATAAATCTTTACTTGTTGTTTTGCAGCCTACCCATTCTGACCTAACTCCTCCCTTGAAATTCCCTAACAGATAAGGGTACCTAACGGCTCATGCGATGCTCAGTTGCAATTTGTCCCAAAACAAACAAGAACAGCAGCTGAGGGTTTGAGTTTGAACATGCACTGTATTAAAGCAGCTTTTATTTCCATTGATAAATGCTAGATATTCCTACAGAGATTCTCCAGGTGAGTAAGCGATTCCTGTTTCTGTTTCTATTTCTGTTTCATATATATACATTATATATATATATGTTACATGTGTCTCTGCAATAGTATAAATGTGTTATACACTATCAGGGGCTGCTTTTTTGTGCACCTCATCTACAACAAGGGTTTTTTTTTCATTTATGTTTGTGGACCTTCACCATTTGAGGAAGTGAGTTAGATAAGAAAGTTACAGGTATGGTGAGCAATGACTGACAAAGGCACGTACTGGGTATTCCTTACAGAAGTGTAAGCAATTTGTTCTAAAAAACACCGGCTAAAGTCCAACATCGTTAGCAATCTTATTACTTAAACAGAATTAACATCACTAAACTGTAAGGTGCTGGTACATGCGAGTAGATTTGATCTTCTATTAAACAAAAATGCAATTACAGCTCTAAAAAGGTCAACCTAGACTTCTGTAACAGATCTGTTCAGGTCATCGCTGTTTCTCTGACCTTGTGAGTCTTTGGAATTTTAAAAGTGTATTTTGCTTGCCTTTCATGTGGTCTGTGTACAAGTCACTGTGGCGTATGCGGTCCTACACAGCCTTGCTATAGACGTGACGAGCCTCCGCTATGTTGCAATGGAGAACAGGTTCAGTACGGAGCTGCTGAGAAAATTCAGCTGGAAAGCTCGTTGCAGAAAAGCATCGTTATCTGTGTCCAGCGGCAAAGCGTCCATCGTGGGTGCTGAAGAATCGATTTCACAGGCTGCGGGTCCAGGCGATTTAGAGTGTTAAAGGTCCCAGCGAAAACGGAACGGCGCTGGTCCTTTTACACGCACGCACGCAACCAAATGCAAAGGACGCCGTAGTCGGCAGGATTTGAACCTGCGCGGGGAGACCCCAACAGATTTCAAGTCTGTCACCTTAACCACTCGGCCACGACTACAGCGAGCGCTGCGGCCGCTGCCTTCTTGCTACAATCGAACAGGGAGTGCGAGGCGGCGGCGGCAGTGGAGGCAACTTTTTTCAAGTTCGCTCTCCGTTTTTACGCCATACGTGCAAGCACACACACACACACACCTCAGAGGACTTAAGGGTGGCTTCAAGTTGGAATGATAAAGTCTCCCCGTTCGGACATGAAACAGAACGTTCTTAGACAGAAAGCAATCAACAACGGAGACATGTGGACGACGATTTTAGTCACTGCACTTTGAATAGCATTTTTACTCCAGTTACAGGAGATGCACCAATGGCCCTTGACCTACGCTCTTACCAATGCCTTGAACATTCAAACAAAACAGCCCTCAAGTCCTGCGGTTTAATATAACGCTGTTACGTGTCGAGGCAGTATTTGACTCTGTCCTACCGTTGAGACACGGGGCGTATATGGAAACGAACACATGCTACGGATCGTCTCTAATCGGTCCCTACAGTTGGAAGGCTCCTTGAAGCGTGCACCCCCATCATTCATCTTTGCGCATCTGTGAAAGGTAGACTCTTGAGCAATGTTTGAGCCAGCTCTAAGGCAACTAACTAGTGCTATTGGACAGACACCTCTGGAAGATCCTAAGAGTCTCTTAACACCACTTCCAGCAGCAAGCTTAATTGTTCGCTGGAGGTCTCCCACCCAGGTACTGACCAGGCAAAAAATCACCAGTACATTGAATGAGGAAGTTAATCCTGAAATCCAATTACATATCTCAAGGTAAGACAAATCCATAAGAACATGTCTTAGTATTACTTCGTTTACATTAGTATGGCACTGAGTTGGAGCTCCTCTTTAAGCTGTGGTTTAGTTTTGCATTCATGTGTTTCTAGAGCAGTTATTTATGGGGGTGGGTGGGTCTTTCACAGAGGCTCAGGACAAATCCCCCGCCTGAAAGTCTAATGTGTGCGTTCAGACAGTCACAGGTCAAGAGCCAGGCAGGAGGACAATGGACAGAAGAGCCAACGAACTAAAAATAAAAGAACAGATATGAAAAAGCCACCATCTTTTTCTTTTTGACATTTTCCGACTTTCATGCAAGCCAGGACAAAGTTGCTCGTAGCTACTTGTGGATTCAAATACTCTATCGAGTGCTTTGATGAGTTTTTGCAATTTGATTGTCGTCCTGTCAGCCTGTTTCTGTTTTTTTTTTTTTCAATCTAGGGATGGAAAGTATGAGGGAAATGATGGAGCAATCAATAACCGCTCCGGAAAAATGGCAGAAAGAAATGGTCCGTCACTAAGGACATTTGTGAAGCAGAGGAGTGACATCACCACAAAGGCGACACATTCTGCTGATGGTTTTGGTGAATAATGATTGAGGCGCGTTAAGAGAAAGGTAGCTGTGTCAGCATGCGTAGGCTGCAAAGGATCAAGCAAAGGTTTACTCCATGCTGAAAAGAGAAGAAAAGAAGCACAGCGTTTCGACTGTGGAGCCTTCTGCGCCATCTTCTTTAGCGGTGATGATGTTTACATTGGAAAAACTGAGACATGCGTCCCTGGGTGGGCTTGAACCACCAACCTTTCGGTTAACAGCCGAACGCGCTAACCGATTGCGCCACAGAGACTGACGGCCGCTTGTGCTCCCTACATTTGCAGGTTTATGGTCAAAGAAAACAATCACTTGCGCTTCTTGCAGCCGGCAATCTTTTTCCACTGACAACCAAGAAATGGATTTCATCTTTCACAAGCTGTATGGATTTTGAAATGTATGGACGATGCCAGGTGTCCCACAACACCACAGCGCCGACACACCTTTGGTTGTCCCACATAAAAAACATAGCCATTGCAGGCGCCCAGCCGGATTGTAGAGGGCAGGTGCCTTAAGCCTCCATTTACATTGTCCGGTAGCAAGCGAACCTCGAATTTCCTTGCTCCTGTTTTTATACCGTCAACATCTCTAACCTCAGTTCCATGGTGGACGGTGCAGTACTGCTTAAGCCAGGTGTGAATGTCCTCCGTCTTTGCCAGTTCCGAGAACATAACAACATGCACCGTTTTCCTCTCTCTCTCTGTCAGAGGCTGCAAGTTGATCTTCTCAAGGGCAGGAACTTTCCCTCTTTTTGCCTCAAACACATCCACACATTGTTCAAACAGAGAATAGGTAGCAAAAACAACCTCAAATGCTTTCTGACCTGGGAGAGCGAAGATGAAATCCAAGTGCCGAGGTTCAAAGCCACGTTCCTTCTGTAACACTTTTCTGCTGAACTGCATACAATCCATGAAGAGGTCATCCAAAAGCTCAAAACGTACAGCATTCTTGCGGGATCCAAAGGTTGCCATCTCAAACTGCAAAACAAACACTGCTTCCACAAAACAAGAAAACAATCCAACTACTCTAACTACAGGCTGATCAAGGTATCTCCCCTGCCAGGTAAGCCGAGAGCCGCAGGCGATGAGCCCAGAGCTGAACGGGCCCCACTGGCTCGTTTGTAAGGCCAGGTGCATTGCCAACCACGACCGGCAGGGCAGAGGCCTTGAAGGCGGCCTGGGCTCCTGCAGCTGTCCAGCCACGCACTCTGGTTTCTCTTCATCTCGTACAAATCTTTTGCCTTTTACTAAAGATTTCCATGGAGAGGAACATGAATGAGTTCCATACAATTTTTGTGCTTCCCTGCCTTCGGGTGGGGCGCAGCTGGGCTGGTCAAAGAGAGAAACTAAAACCGCTCACAATCGCTCTTATTACGGCGACTGTGGCCGTCTGCTCTGCGAGTCCTCGGTCTCCGCCTCTCTGATTGGCGCTCTTTTCTTTGGGGGGCGGGAATATGCTGTGAAATATGAAGCGTTACAGCAACGACATGCCATGAGACGATTGATAACGATTTCCATAGGATCCCCGCGGTTGCCTGGCAACCGTCAGCTTTGCGCAGTGGCAGTATCGTAGCCTGTGAGGTTTAGCCGAGGCGCGATTATTGCTAGTTGAAAACTTTTCCCAATACCCCGCTTCCGCCGGTTTGCAATACAATCGGCGAAAGCAATTTTTGACAGTCTCGTCAGAGACTGAGCAAGGTGTTTAAAGACAGATTTTGTCATGGTAACATCATGGTAGAAAGAAACAAGCTTGTTACGTCTCAACAGAAACGCTCTTTAGCTCTTTCAGCGTTATGCAGAGAACAGCGTCTGTCGAGATCACTTTTGAGTCAGCGCGAAACGCCGTGTGCTGTCAGTTTGATTTCATATTGCTCGTAGCGGCGCCCGGCTTTTGTCTGTCAAACGTTAGGTTGCGCTTCTTCATGCTGCATCGTCGGCATGAGTGGAGCTTTTTAAACGTCTGTACTTACTGCGCCCCATAAGAAATCGTTTGTCCCCGTTCAAAAGAGATTGTGCGATGCCCTGCAGCGTTCGCAAAGCAAACCTTTGACAGTTTGAAAAGAGGAATTTATTCTGCTTCCTGTGCGTGCAGTAGTTACAAAGTTGAACGTCTTTACACGATCTGCTGCAGTTTTCAGTGGGCGGGCTTTGTCAGATGGCTTGGAAAAACGCACTGTGTTTCGGCTCGGGAAACATCATGAGCAGTGTCCTGCATGTTTTCTGTGTATAGCTGTCTTTTAACGCATACAGAATTCATTCGAAATCATTGTAAGATTCTCCCTCAGTTCCGTTGTGCAGTGCTTTACCTCTTTCAAAAGGCTTCACTTTCCTAGTCACATTCCAAGGCTCATCGAACCCGGGCTGTTTCCTCCAGCGGTATAGTATTGCAGTGAGACAGCACGATGCCTGCAAGACTATGTCACACTAAACGCCACAGATTGTGTTTGTCTGTTCGTGTCAGTCGTCCTGCAGCCACGGGAAGTGGGACACAAACATGCTGCAATGCTTTCAGGACGTTAGGATTTGTTTGTGCAACATCCGAGAAGAGTACTTGTGGCTTGAATGTGAACTGTACGTGCCCGCCCCCTTTCCTCTGTAGTGCATGAGTTCCTCCCGGCATGCCCTTCGTCATTGTTCTGTCATCTTGTATTTAAAGGGTTGTATTTCTGCTGCTGAAAATAAGCAACGGTTTTCTCACAACGCCCTTTGTTCCCGACGGAGCCCTTGTCTGTCATGAAATTCTTCAAAACCTCAAGCTAGAAGAAGAAGACGACAAATATGAAGCGTTACAGCAACGACATGCCATGAGACGATTGATAACGATTTCCATAGGATCCCCGCGGTTGCCTGGCAACCGTCAGATTTGCGCATTGGCAGTATCGTAGCCTGTGAGGTTTAGCCGAGGCGCGATTATTGCTAGTTGAAAACTTTTCCCAATACCCCGCTTCCGCCGGTTTGCAATACAATCGGCGAAAGCAATTTTTGACAGTCTCGTCAGAGCGTGACATAGTCTTGCAGGCATCGTGCTGTCTAACTGCAATACTATACCGCTGGAGGAAACAGCCCGGGTTCAATGAGCCTTGGAATGTGACTAGGAAAGTGAAGCCTTTTGAAAGAGGTAATGTCGACGCTTTTTTAACAGAGCACCAAAAAAGCGTCTTTTTTGAAGGCCTGGGTACTGAGCATTGGTGGTTCAGTGGTAGAATTCTCACTTCCCACGTGGGAGGCTCTGGTTCGATTCCCAGCCAAAGCAGTGGCTTTTGCAGCGAGCGGCTCCATCACTTGCATCCCCTTGCAACTCGCAACTGAAAACCCACTGAAGCAAAGCATTTGTTAGCCAGGTCAGTACCCGGATGAGGGTGAGCTACAGGGAAAAACAAAGTTTCCAGCTGGAAGCGGTGTTAATGGTGCCGGTGGGGGGGCGCTCAACCTGAGGTCTGTGCGGGTCCCAATGCCCCAGCATAGTGACGGAGACGCTGTGTTGTAAAAGGGCGCTGTCTCTTGGATGAGATGTAAAACCGAGGTCACAGCGCTCTGTGGTCATTAAAAATGACCACCAAAACCTTTGACAAAAGCTCTTGGTAATTGATGGTCTTCAATAATGCTTCTCCTTTAGGTACATTTTAAATCAGCTGAAAAATGCTGTGAAATGGGGGGTCACTTCACGCCAGTGTAGGATTTGGGTTACAAGAACCATGAAACTGCACGAGAAAGCCCGTACACTGAATTACACGGCTTTCTATTCAAAGGAGGGCAAAAGAAATTCCCTGAGTTCGATTTTTTGCAGCACAGAGAGGATTGCTGTCGTGAGGCTGGTTAGCTCAGTTGGTTAGAGCGTGGTGCTAATACCGCCAAGGTCGTGGGTTCGATCTCCATACAGGCCAGGTCGTTTTCTCCTCTCTTACAAAAGCTGTTAGGTTCCTTTCCGTGGTGAGATGGGTTGTCATGCAACGCTGCCACATAGTGCCGACAGACAATTAAATGACAAAAATGAAGAGAGTTAAAGCAGCTGGAAAGGTTTTCTTACAACTTTTGAGCTGACACAGTTTTGGAAAATGTTTTCTTCACGCTGCACTGTACCACATAGGCAGCCAAGAGTCTCCAAAACAAAACAGAATTGACAGTCATATAATGTCCATTAACCCCGGTTTTAAACACAGACTCATGTCTGCCATCATAAGAATATGAGTCCAATATTTTAGAATATAGTCAGAATGTCTTCTAACCTTACCTGTGGTGTCTTTAATCCCTATTGCTCAATGCATGGTGTACGTACTGCATACATGTGTCTTGAGAATGAGGAATGGGCCCCTGAGACATTTACCTGTTTCACAAATGATCGGATTTTACTAGAGATTCTGTTTGGGATTCAGATGTGCATTCGGACAGCAATTCCTTTCAAGAAATGATACGTTCTGGATGAGGTCAAAGGTGCTGGAACACTGTATTTAGGATGTGTTTGCAGTGATTGTGTCTCCTGCTTCAACGCAGTGATATATAGATGTGCTCCTGTAATTTATTGGTACATGCCCAGGGCAGTAAGTAGTCTGAGGATTTATTTCCAGAAGGCATAGAGCAGTGAAACAGTGAAGTAGTGCAGCACACTGGATCATTATATTATTAGAATCTATTCTACCTAAATTATTACATTATACACAACTTGAGCTCTCAGCACCGTACTGAGCCCAGGTGTTTTTCTAAAGCTGTCAGGTGCAGTTCATTTACATGAAGGAAATCTCTTACTGGGTACGATTACAATGCAGTAAGTAGCACAGGCTACTAAGGGAGTAGCCTGATGCGTTTAAAAACAACCAGCGCCAGGCAGGAGTCGAACCTCCAAACTCCTAATCCATCGTCAGACACATTATCCATTGCACCACTGGCCCTGGTGTGACACTGCAGGACTGTAACCCAGTGAGCTTAGCACTGCAACTAGTAAAATATTATCCCCGGTCCATTCTTTTCCAAAAGTGAGAAACACCTGTTTTCTACATTTTGTCTGTTTTAAAACCATATCTCTTTAAACCAAACCAAGAGTTTGTCTTTTGCACTGATATTCTGATTCATTTCGATTTCAAAGAAAAAAAAAACATTACCTTCCAAAGCATCATAAAATTGTCCCTTCCTCCAGACTCTACTTCTCTCTTGTAGTAGTACAGCAGACCTTTCCAGGTGATCAGATCACAGAGTCCGAAATGAGCTTCCTCCATCAAGCAAAGTACCTGAACATGACTCTGTCATCATGAAAGCGCCCCTGTAATAAAGAAATTAAATCCGAAATCAAGAGGGCAGTTGCCTACTGAAGTTCAAGAAGTCATAAATTTTAACCTAGCAACACATTAAAGGCTGCATCTATACAAGTACGATTCTAGAAATGCTCACCAGATTACGTTTTAAGAAAGAACTGCGCCTCAGGTTCCGCCGAGATCTTAACTCGGATGGCAGGATTCAGAGTCTGGAGTGTGGAATGATGGCGCACGGAGGGTCCACATACTGTGGATCCCTCAGTGATCTTCCGCGTGTTCAAACTGCCAGCGTGTGACTCCCCTGTCCCCCTGACCTCATTGCTCTGCTCTCGCCTCTCTGCAGCTGAGCCCGACTCATGGTAAAGTGGAAAAAAATATGCCCTCAACGTGAGATTTACTCTGGAGTGAGGATAGTTGTTACCTTCTTATCGTTGAAACGGATGTATGTGATGTGGCGACTAGTTTCTTCTCCATTAGCAGGCTTAAGGTTAAAGAAAAAAACATTGCTGACTTCTTTTTTTTTTGCCAGCCGCGAGCGCTGATTAGCGAGGTTTGTATTTCATGTTTTGCAAGTTGCATCCATTTTAAGAAAAACAAGTCATTCAAGACAGGAAATGAATACTTGCATTTAATTAAGTCTAGCCGTAGGCGGTTGTCTGTAAGGACCAGTTCTGTTCGAGAAGACAGAACAAAGAATGCACCACTGGGATTCGGACCCAGGATCTCCTGTTTAAGAGACAAGCGCTTTAACCAACTAAGCCACGGCACCCCGGGAGTATTGTCCTTTTGCAGCCACTTGGACACGCCACTCAGACACATCTGCATTCGGTGTGTGCTCCGCCTGCTCGCTGAGCAAGTTGCCACCTTTACATACAATAGCAACATCGACACCAAGAGAAAGGATGACAAATGGCTTTTATCTGGAACTTTTCATGTCCAAGGAGCTCAATGTGCTTTCTGTGTACAACAGGGCCACTGAACTCCACACTGGCCACTGAACCACAGCAGTGGCTTGCTGGCTTGACATCTCCCAAGGAAAATGTTGAAATCGCATGTGGAACAGGAAAAGGACCCTCGAGTACGAGGGAAAAAAAAGAAAAAGATCATCTGGAGCGCGCCAACCCATTTCTGGACAGCCCAGTTCTGTTCACGAGGTGGCTGAGTGGTTAAGGCGATGGCTTGTTAATCCATTGTGCTCTGCATGTATGAGTTCAAATCCCACTCTTGTCGGTTTCCATGTCTGACATGTGTGCCCGTTCGACGTTGGCCCTCCTTTTGTTTGCTCCAGTACTAGAGCCTTACATTTTCTAGCGGTGGCTGAACATGGTATAGTAGGCTAACGTCGGTATCGAGCAGTGGCAGTAACAGTATTTACGTGCCACTGCTGCCAAGTGGCTCTGGGTTGAGACCGCGTTTTCACTTACTTGCAGCACAAACGGAGAAAGCGATTTTTGACAGTCTCTCGAGAGACTGCGCTAGGTGTTTAGGGATAGACTTTGTCAGTTCCCCCTGGGATGATGGCCTCTCAAATAGTTTGTGATTCCTCTAGACGTTTATACAGTAGAAGCCTGCTTCGTGGCTTAAATCCAAGCTAAGGAAACGAGTTAGAGGTCTGATGCAGAACTGCGAATTCAATGAAGGGGAACACTACAGTACATTGCACTGTATGTGTGAGGAAAGCTGCCCCCTTCTGTTCCTTGTCGACCGAACAGAGGACTGTAAAGGATACCGCCAAGAAACTTTAGGATGCTGGTTGGAATCCAGCTCCAAAGAGGCCCCTTTGGGTGTTATGTCATCAAAAAGTAAGAACAGAGAATCTCCCTTTGATCAAAAGCGCAACAGAACTGTTTTCCGTGGAGCAGGTTTCAGACCCGTAGACCTGTTTTATTTGTAGGGCAGGGCGCATTCCCAAACGCGAATCTCCTGTTTTAGAAATGCTTTGGGCGGCGTGAAGTGAAAATAAGAAGTGGGCTCCAGATGCACATGGAAGCAATCAAGTGTTTCATCCGAGCTGTTTCAAAGACTGCTCAACAGCTTTCCTTTTACAGAGGCCCAACGATTAATGATGGGGGTGCACCCTTCAATGTGCCTTACGACTCTAGGGAGTGATTGAGACGATTCGTAGCGTGTGTTCATTTCCCTCTATTCCCCATGTTGCAGTGGTAAGATGACGTAAATTCCTGCTTCGACACGTAACGGCGTTATAATCAAGTACAGGAGCTGAGGGCTTTTGTTTTGTTTCGTTTTCTATGGCGTTCGTAAGCGCGCAAAACAAAGACAATTCCTGCGTCTAACACGAATGTAAATGCTTTTGAAAGTGCAGTGTGGTGCAGCTTGTAAAATCCTTGTCCACATTTGTGGTTTGTTGATGTTTTTTCTGTCTGCCAAAGTTGCATTTTGACATCCGGACGGGGAGACTTTATCATTTGAACGTGAAGCCAGCCTTAAACCCTCTGAGGCGTGTCTGTCTGCCGGCATGTATCTTGTGAAAGGTTTTTTTTTTAACAGAGAGCGACTTTAAAAAGGTTTCCGCAGCCACCTCGCACTCCGTGTTAGATTATAGGAGGAATGCGGCGGCGGCGAGCTCGCTGTAGTCGTGGCCGAGTAGTTAAGGCGATGGATTTGAAATCCATTGGGGACTCCCCGCTCAGGTTCGAATCCTGCCGACTACGGCGTCTGCCGCACGTCACCTTGTGCCTGTGCGGCAAAGGCGAAGTGCCGCTTCTCCTTTCCTGGTACTATAAAAATGCTACATCGCTTGGTCCTGCTTCCATAAAAAGCAGTTCTTCAGGTAATTCTACTCTCTTACCAAAGCTGTTAGGTTTCTTTCCGTGGTGAGATGGGTTGTCATGCAACGCTGCCACATAGTGCCGACAGACAAGTGTGTTGCGGGAGAAGAGAAAAGTGTTTGAAGATTTAAGAGTGTCTTAGGTGGAGCCAAAATCAAGTGTCACAAATGCAAGTGGGAAGATTTCCAATGTTTAATATGGTCAAAATAAGCGGAAGTTACCAGCTGGTCCGGCACAGTCTGCCATGCTTTTGTCATATACTGTAAAGTGGTGTGGAACTGGGTGTCGAACTGGAGCCTCACCATTTGCATATGTGAGGCTCCAGTTATACATCGAGTGTCACATTAAATGACAAAAATGAAGAGAGTTAAAGCACCTGGAGAGGTTTTCTTACAACTTTTGAGCTGACACAGTTTTGGAAAATGTTTCCTTCACGGTGCACTGAACAACATAGGCAGCCAAGAGTCTCCAAAACAAAACAGAATGGACAGATAGGAGAAAATTCCCACTCGTCCTGAAGTTCCCAAAATCCAGCACTGAGCGTAAACAAAGTGTCTAAGTAGCGTGGGAATGCTAACCCTAACCCTAGCTGGAGTTTGAGCAATCCGGCACTGAGCGTAAGAAGATGAGTCAAAGTAACGTCTAATCGGATTAGTTTCCTTAGAGCTGGTTCAGAGTTTGCTCAAGAGTTTACCTTTCACAGATGCGCAAAGAAGAATGTTGGGGGTGCACGCTTCAAGGCGCCTTACAGCTGTAGGGAGTGATTCGAGACGATTCGTGGCGTGTGCTCGTTCCCATATACCGTACGACCCGGGGTGCAGTGCTAGGATGACGTACAATACCGCTTGGGCACGTAACGGGGTTATATGCAAGTGCAGGACGTGAGGGTTTTCGTTTGTTCGTTTTGTTTTGCTCTGCTTTGCTTTGTTTTGCTTTCCATCGCGTTGGTAAGAGCGTAAATAAAAAGGCGATTCCTGTGTCTACCACTAATGTAAGAGCTATTTCAAGTGCGACGTGGTGCGGCTTTTCAAATGCTTGTGGGCATTTCTCTGTTGTTGATTCTTTTTTTGTGTGTAACAAAGTGGCATTTTCATGTCCGGACGGGGAGACTTTATCATTCCGACATGAAGCCACCCTTAAGTCCTCTGAGGCGTGTCTGTCTGCAAGGCTTGTATTTTGGAAATGTTTTTTTGAAACGGAGAACGACTTTGAAATAGGCTTCCGCCGGCGCCTCGCGATCCAGGTAAGATTGTAGCAAGAACGCAGCGGCAGTGGGGCTTGCTGTAGTCGTGGCTGAGTGGTTAAGGCAATGGACTAAAAATCCATTGGGGTCTCCCCGCACAGGTTCCAATCCTGCCGACTACGTTGTCCACTTTCAGTCGGTGTGTTTCGGCTCAAGCAAAGAAGCGCGCCTCTTTGCTGTTCCTGGTGGTTTTAAAACGCCCAATCGCTTGTACCCGCTGCCTTAGAAATAAGTTCTTCAGCGTCCGCAAATGGCATTTTGCAGCTGGAAGCAGATGTCGACGCGTTTTGCACAGAGCACCAAAAAAGCATCTTTTTTGAAGGCCCAGGCACTGAGCATTGGTGGTTCAGTGGTAGAATTCTCGCCTGCCACGCGGGAGGCTCGGGTTCGATTCCCGGCCAATGCAGTGGCTTTTGCAGCGAGCGGCTCCATCACTTGCATCCCCTTGCAACTCGCAACTGAAAACCCACTGAAGCTAAGCAGGTGTGAGCCAGGTCAGTACCTGGATGAGCTACAGGGAAAAACAAAGCTTCCAGCTGGAAGCGGTGTTAATGGTGCCGGCGGGGGGGCGCTCACCCTGAGGTCTGTGCGGGTCCCAATGCCCCAGTATAGTGACGGAGATGCTGTGTTGTAAAAGGGCGCTGTCTTTTGGATGAGATGTAAAACCGAGGTCATAGCGCTCTGTGGTCATTCAAAATGACCACCAAAACCTTTGACAAAAGCTCTTGGTAATTGATGGTCTTCAATAATGCTTCTCCTTTAGGTACATTTTAAATCAGCTGAAAAATGCTGTGAAATGGGGGGGCACTTCAGGCCAGTGTAGGATTTGGGTTACAAGAACCATGAAACTGCACGAGAAAGCCCGTACACTGATTACACGGCTTTCTATTCAAAGGAGGACAAAAGAAATTCCCTGAGTTTGATTTTTTGCAGCACAGAGAGGAGCACTGTCGTGAGGCTGGTTAGCTCAGTTGGTTAGAGCGTGGTGCTAATAACGCCAAGGTCGCGGGTTTGAGCCCTGTACGGGCCAGGTCTAGGTCCAGGTCCCTGTTTGTGAAACAGGCAAATGACTGTCTCAGGGGCCCATTCCTCATTCTCAAGACACATGTATGCAGTATGTACACCGTGCATTGAGCAATAGGGACTGAATACACCACAGGTAAGGTTAGAAGTCATTCTGAGGTGCCACATGTGAGGGATACAGCTAGGCATCCGAAATGTAGGGTTTGAGACCCTTCAGGAGTACTGCATCCTTTGAGACAGACCCGTGCATGTTAAACAAATGATCATTTCTTTCGGCATTAGGGACTAAATATACTAAACATATGATGCTAAAATGTTATTTTCACATATATTAATGTAATAAATGATTGCTTATGCTTTAGAAACAAATCTAATTAAAATAAAAGCTTAAGTTTTGTATTTATCTTGTACCATAGAACATGATTTTCTTTGTATTTCAAGCCCACAAAGTGTCCAAATGACGCACTACATGATATAAGGAAGATTATCACATGCATATCGGTATTATCTTTCTTATGAAAATGCATTCCTTTCATTACCTTTTACTTTTTAAAATGAACTCAAATTGAGTATAATGTAATAATTTAAGTAGAATAGATTCTAATAATATAATGATCCAGTGTTTTGCACTACTTCACTGCTTCACTGCTCTATGCCATCTGGAAATAAATCCTCAGACTGCTTACTGCCCTGGGCATGTACCAATAAATTAAAGGAGCACATCTGTTTATCACTGCGTTGAAGCAGGAGACACACAGTCTCTGCAAACACATCCTAGATACAGTGTTCCAGCACCTTTGACCTCATCCAGAACGTATCATTTCTTGAAAGGGATTGCTGTCCGAATGCACATCTGAATCCCAAACAGAATCTCTAGTAAAATACGATCATTTGTGAAACAGGCAAATGACTGTCTCAGGGGCCTATTCCTCATTGTCAGACACATGTATGGAATGCTTTCACCGTGCATTGAGCAATAGGGATTAAAAACACCGCAGGTAAGGTTAGATGTCATGTTCTATGATCATTTCTTTCAGCATTAGGGACTAAATATACTAAACGTATGATGCTAAAATGTTATTTTTACATATATTAATGTAATAAATGATTGCTTATGCTTTATAAACAAATCTAATTAAAATAAAAGCTTAAGTTTTGTATTTATCTTGTACCATAGAACATGATTTGCTTTGTATTTCAAGCCCACAAAGTGTCCAAATGTTCTATGATCATTTCTTTCAGCATTAGGGACTAAATATACCAAACGTATGATGCTAAAATCCTGAAAAAAGGATGTGCTCCATCTCGTCAGTAGATTGGATTCCAAAACTGATTTGGGTCAATATACATTACCTTTGAAATTAAAGTACAGTCTACTGTAGGGAACCATCAACTTAGAAAGCATTGGCCTTCCCTGGGGGTCAGGTAGGTGCAAAAGATAAACCTTTATCCTATCTTTATCTTAAGATAAGTGGCCAAGCAGTATTTTTCCAAGTTTCACCAAGCACATCATGTTGCCATAGTAGACAAAGTTCTATAAAATGTTAAATAACTTTTAAAAAAAGCATCTTGGTCTTACAGTACTGTACAAGGTGAATTAAACTGTCCCTGGTAATAAAAAGTAATTAGAAGCATCTCAGAAACTTTATCTCTAGAAACATTAGCTGTTTTATATCATGTAATTTAGTGTGATGTTGTCAGAATTCAAGGACATTAGCACACACAGAAATTGGTTCAGTTAAATCTAAAAAACACAGCTAAACATGGGTTTAAATGTAACAGAAGTCTTACCTCTTGTCAAAAGATTTAATTCAAGAAGCGATGTAATAAATGATTGCTTATGCTTTATAAACAAATCTAATTAAAATAAAAGCTTAAGTTTTGTATTTATCTTGTACCATAGAACATGATTTTCTTTGTATTTGAAGCCCACAAAGTGTCCAAATGATGCACTACATGATATAAGGAAGATTATCACATGCATATCGGTATTATCTTTCTTATGAAAATGCATTCCTTTCATTACCTTTTACTTTTTAAAATGAACTCAAATTGTGTATAATGTAATAATTTAAGTAGAATAGATTCAGGTAGGAAATATAGAGTCATGATGTTTATGGCTGACATCATTTCACATGGGTGAATTTTAAGCTAAGAAATAAAAACATTTACAATGAAGATACCATTGCTTAATTTTAAATGCCTTTAAAAAATAAATACCTCCTGAGAATAATTTGCCACTCCCAGATCCTTGGTAAGGTACTGTTTGAATCCAATCAGGAGAGGAGCATCCAGGGAGTGCTTTCTATAGAGTCCAGCTTGGGCCACTCTCTTCCGGCCTGCTGATACTTTTTAACTACTCAGGGCCTGTAAGGATATAAAACACCGGTTTAAACATTTTATACCTATAAGACAAATTAGAATTTTAGTAAAAAATAGATACATCTGAAAAATAAAAAGTCTTACTGCTGATAGAGTTCTTCAGAGCTCACATCTTCCCCTTCCTTATCCGCTTCTGTTTCAGTTTCTAGAGCAGCCTCTGGCATCTCTTCCTCCTGGACTGCGGCCTCTTGCTCAGGGCCGCTGGAATGCAGGTAGATTCTTTTCAACATGCTTTTACATAATATGTTGTAACAATGATTTCAAAAAGAAACTACAGAAGCCTTACAGATTAAAAATATCTCACCTTGCCAATGTGTCTTCAGGCTTCCCATGTACAAAAAGGCCCAAGGACTCTAGCAGTCTTACAACCACTATCCTGTTTGCCTCACCAGACACGATCTCTATTCTGTGGTAATCCACGATGACCCCGTTCTTCAGGTGATTCATCATGTCCTCCCTCGCCTGTTGAGAGGCCATCCTGATGTTTTCTGCCGTGGCGTGCTTCATACACGCCCTCTTCAAGTGAGCAGGAAGCTGATCAAGAGTATTCAGGCACATCTTGCACACCAGGGGAATCCTCGCGGGTTTCCTTTGAAAATAAATAATACCATCTGTGTATAGAAACAAGCTAAGACTGATTTCTTAAATTATCCTTAATTTTCTCTCTCATAGTTTGAGCATAATGATTTTATTGCATTTATATAAGAATTGCTCATTGCTCCAAAATAAATAATGGTTTCATAAAAAAGTGAGCACTTACTTGGTCTCAGTCACAGACTTTCCAATAGAAGCCATTGTGGAGTTCAGCAACTGCAGGTCCTAGAAGTGGGGAAGGAATTTTAAAAGAGAAATTGAATTACAATACAGAAGGAATGGCTGAGGGATCACTGAAATATATATATACAAATTCCAAAGACTGAGTCCATATAGAAACAACTACCTTTCATTTTCAGTATAAGAAAAAAAAAACATTATCTTCCAAAGCATCATAAAATTGTCCCTTCTTCCAGACTCTACTTCTCTCTTGTAGTAGTATAGCAGACCTTTCCAGGTGAGCAGATCACAGAGTCCGAAATGAGCTTCCTCCATCAAGCAAAGTACCTGAACATGACTCTGTCTTCATAAAAGCGCCCCTGTAATAAAGAAATTAAATCCGAAATCAAGAGGGCAGTTGCCTACTGAAATACAAGAAGTCATCAATTTTAACCTAGCAACACATTAAAGGCTGCATCTATACAAGTACGATTCTAGAAATGCTCACCAGATTACGTTTTAAGAAGGAACTGCGCCTCAGGTTCCGCCGAGATCTTAACTCGGATGGCAGGATTCAGAGTCCGGAGTGCGGACTGATGGCGCACGGAGGGTCCATATACTGTGGATCCCTCAGTGATCTTCCGCGTATTCAAACCGCCAGCGTGTGACTCCCCTGTCCCCGTGACCTCATTGCTCTGCTCTCTCCTCTGTGCAGCTGAGCCCGACTCACGGTAAAATGGAAAAAAATATGCCCTCGACGCGAGATTTATTCTGGAGCGAGCCAGTGTTGCGCATAGCTGCCTTCAAAGCAGTTAACCCAGGTTCGATTCCCGGCCAACGCAGTTACGAATGTTTTCAAATGCTGTCATGAGCCTTGGATTGTGACTAGCAAAGCGAAGCCTTTTGAAAGAGCTAAAGCACTGCAAAACGGAATTGAAGGAGAATCTTACAGGGGATTCTGAGCAGAGTCTGCATACATGCAGTCAGATAAAGGTGCTGAAAGCTTGAGCTACTCTCAATGTCATGCTGCCCTTCCCCGGAGTAAATCTGTTACATTGTAAGAATGCTTCTGGCAGGTTCAAAAAGGGACCCTTGTTAATTGGAGAAATCAATGATTTCGAATGAATTCTGTACGCGTTAAAAGACAGCTATACACAGAAAACATGCAGGACACTGCTCATGATGTTTCCCGAGCCGAAACACAGTGCGTTTTTCCAAGCCATTTGACAAAGCCCACCCACTGAAAACTGCAGCAGATCGTGTAAAGACGTTCAACTTTGTAACTACTGCACGCACAGGAAGCAGAATAAATTCCTCTTTTCAAACTGTCAAAGGTTTGCTTTGCGAACGCTGCAGGACATCGCACAATCTCTTTTGAATGGGGACAAACGATTTCTTATGGGGCGCAGTAAGTACAGACGTTTAAAATGCTCCACTCATGCCGACGATGCAGCATGAAGAAGCGCAACCTAACGTTTGACAGACAAAAGCCAGGCGCCGCTACGAGCAATATGAAATCATACTGACAAGCACACGGCGTTTCGCGCTGACACAAAAGTAATCTCGACAGACGCTGTTCTCTGCATAAAGCTGAAAGAGCGTTCCTGTTGACACGTAACAAGTTCGTTTCTTTCTACCATGATATCACCGTGACCAAATCTGTCTTTAAACACCTTGCTCAGTCTCTGACGAGACTGTCAAAAATTGCTTTCGCCGATTGTATTGCAAACCGGCGGAAGCGGGGTATTGGGAAAAGTTTTCAACTAGCAATAATCACGCCTCGGCTAACCCTCACAGGCTACGATACTGCCACTGCGCAAAGCTGACGGTTGCCAGGCAACCGCGGGGATCCTATGGAAATCGTTATCGATCGTGTCATGGCATGTCGTTGCTATAACGCTTCATATTTGTCGTCTTCTTCTTCTTCTAGCTTGAGGTTTTGAAGAATTTCATGACAGACAAGGGCTCCGTTGGGAACAAAGGGCGTTGTGAGAAAACCGTTGCTTATTTTCAGCAGCAGAAATACAACCCTTTAAATACAAGATGACAGAACAATGACGAAGGGCATGCCGGGAGGAACTCATGCACTACAGAGGAAAGGGGGCGGGCACGTACAGTTCACATTCAAGCCACAAGTACTCCTCTTGGATGTTGCACAAACAAATCCTAACGTCTTGAAAGCATTGCAGCATGTTTGTGTCCCACTTCCCGTGGCTGCGGGACGACTGACACGAACGGACAAACACAATCTGTGGCGTTTAGCGTGACATAGTCTTGCAGGCATCGTGCTGTCTCACTGCAATATTATACCGCTGGAGGAAACAGTCCATCTGGCCATGAAACTCATTTGAACGTCTAGCTACAGCAACTAACAATATCATGATTTATTCAGGATGTGTGGAATCAGCACGTCCCGGAGACAGCTTCCGAAATCGTGAGCATTCTCTGGTGGTAGGGGCGTTCAAGATGGCGCTCAGGTGGGAGGTAAAGTTTAGTGGTTGGGGAGTTTTTTTGAGTTTTTCATGACCTGAATGTTAATTTTTGCTTTTTTTGACTACAGAAAAATAAGGACTTAACACTAGTTGTTTAAACTTCAGTTATAATTGAAAGAAAAAAAAAAACATTTTTTTTTAGGTTTAAAAAGTCCGATATGAGTAACACTGGGAAAAGAAAAGAGAGTGCTGGGTCTTCGAAGGAGAACTCTAAGATACCTCAATCGTATATGTATAGCACTACAAAAAAATCGATGGCAACTAAAGGGAAAAGTGAAGCAGCTGCAGGGGCAGCAAGAGGGCGGAGGCGCCGCGCGCCCGGCCGAAGTGTTGGACCGGTGCGCTTTACGTGCTGAAATAAACACGCGACAGCCCCGAAATGTTTCCAGAGTGCTGTGCACTGAAGACTTGCCTGGTGCTCCTCCGTGCAGATTCTTTGTCCTCCTCCAGTGCGGGACGAGCCAACACAAGGGAGCGCATTCGCCAACATCCAGGCACGCAATGCGATTTGGAAAGCAGCTCCTTTCCAAAGAGTTGCACACGAACGATCCTTCAGTCCCGCTCGGGGGGCACGGAGCCCCCGCCACACACAGCTTCAAGTAGCGAGTCAGGCGCCAGGGCTTTCGCTTACGGCCACACCACTCTGAACATGCCCGATCTCGTCTGATCTTGGAAGCTAAGCAGAGTCGGGCCTGGTTAGTACTTGGATGGGAGACCGCCTGGGAATACCAGGTGTGCTCAGGTTGCTCTCCCGACCAGGTTGCTCTCCCGGCCAGCAGGGGTCGCCGTTGGTGCCGTAGGCTTTGGGAGGAAAACCTGCAGGATGGAAAGGTGATCTATAGCCTCATCTCTAGAGATGTTTTGTTGCTGTGGCATGTGTGTGACCCATATTCAAAAAAAAAAAACCCGTCTGTAAAACGAATATCGAAGCTGCCTCTAAATCTGCAAATGAAGATGAGTCGATAAACCACTCGTTTTTCGTATAACTAGACATATATTCATTTGTTACCGATTTCATTCATTGAGCACGGATACAATAGAGGTACAGCCATTCACTGTTTGACATGTCTGCACTGGTACAGAACCGAGCAATCAGAAAACGGGTGAAACTGTCTTTAGACTCAGCATACAGTACCGAGGCCCCCCATGACCAAATAAAGGCTAACCTCGATAATCAGCCTAAAGAACGCAGACTACAGCAAAACGACTGACTTTGAAAAGGGAATGAACGTCCGGAAGGAGTAGTGGAACTAGCTTGAGATGCTTCTCCGGACCCCTAACTAAAAGCCAGCGAGAACCAGCAGCGGCGTCCACTCCTGTCGAACCGGGATCCTTCCGCAGCCACGCAGCTCGTGGTGTCCTAACCCTCCCGTATCTGATTTTGGACCAAGCACATCAGGGGAGAGCGCGAACGCAGTCCCCCACTTCTAGAAATTATGCAGTCGAGATTCCCACATTTGGGGAATTCGCAGGGGTCAACACAGCCGGAGTGCAATGGCCGAGCCTCGCCCTGGGTGAACCTCCTTCTTGATCAAGGTATTTCCCCTGCCAGGTAAGTATGAGTTAAACATGCCCCTGCAAGCGGCCCGCACCCACAGCACAAATCGCGCAGCCTAGGCCACCTCCTCGCCCCGCACGCCACCGCCTCCAGCTGGGCCCACTCTTTCACACACTCACACGCCACACTAACACTCAAAAGTGTGGGCAAAACGAGAAAACGAGCGCGCCGTTTCCTACACATCTGCAGTCGCCGTTGCGCATTCGCAGCATGTCCCGGGATGCAATTCGGCCTCATTTGCATAACTCCAGACCGGCAGATCGCCACGCAAGCTCGCGACGTGCGCCTGCCACACACCGAACAAACCTTTTCAGCAATTTCCAAAAAACGGGCCTGCTCGCCTGCCCACAAGGCTCCGTCTCTTACCTGCTCTCCAGAGCCTGCTGCCTTCTGTGCTTTTCTCTCGGCACCGCTGCAGTGCACACAACTCCTGCAGCGGGAGGGGGGGAGAAAGTTCCCGCGCTCCGCCGCAGGGAAGGCTCGCTCCGTGCGCACACGTCCTTTCGATGCCAGTCAAACAAGTGCTCCGCATTAGCTGCGTCGGGGCTCCGGCGTGTCGCACCTCACCTCACCTCGCACTGCCCCCTCCTTGAATGTCTGCCGCTGGGCATGCCCCGCTCTCCTCCGCCTTATCTTATCGCGTGTGAGCACCGACAATGGCCACAATGCCGGGGAATGGCACCTGTAAAGTGTTAATTGGGGCACAGGAACAGCCCGTCTCGTCTCGGGGGGGCCGGCTTCAGAGACAATACAGCAAACACAGCGGGGCGGGGGAAGAAGACGACACCACACATGCGGGTACATTCAGCTCCGGCGGGAACGAGACATTTGTCGGTCTTTTCAAGTGCCGAGAGCCGAGCAATCCTTCACTTGTATCGTTTCTCCCCGGTGACTAGATCTGGCCCTGCGACTCTCGACTGGGCTCACCCCCGGGGCAGCCCAGCAGGTGTGAGCCTGGCCGGCACCCGGATGGGAGATTCCACCCCGGAAAAGCTCCGGTTGCTGCTGCTCCTGCAAGAGGTGTGACTGGGACCAGTAGGGAGCGCTCACCCTGCGGGCTGTGTGGCTCTCTTACGCCCCAGCCTCCTGATGGCGACACTCTGCTGCACAAACAGGCGCCGTCCTTCGGGGGAGGCGTCAAACCGAGGTCCCGACCCTCCTTGGCCATTAGGAAACCCCAGGGCGTCTCTCAAAAAGAGACGCCGGGGGTGTCCCTCTGGTGTTAGTGCTCCCCTTTTCCCATCAGTCGGGGTCTCCTCCTAATCCCCGTCTCACCTGTAACAATCAATGACGAGGCCCCCCTGTCCGTGAGATTTAGTACTCGCGCAAGAGACCGGGGGCAGAGCGCGAACGCGGTCCCCCGCCCCCCACAAAGTGCGCGCTCCGGGTTCCCTCTCGGGGCCCTGCAACACAGCGGAAGGGCAGCGAGAAGGAGCCTCTTGCTCTGACGCCGCAAGGCCACAAGAGGGCGGAGGCGCCGCGCGCCCGGCCGACGTGTTTGACCGGTGCGCTTTACGTGCTGAAATAAACACGCGAAAGCCCCGAAATGTTTCCAGAGTGCTGTGCACTGGAGGTTTTTGTCTGGTGAAGACTTGCCTGGTGCTCCTCCGTGCAGATTGTTTGTCCTCCTCCAGTGCGGGACGTGCCAACACAAGGGAGCGCATTCGCCAACATCCAGGCACGCAATGCGATTTGGAAAGCAGCTCCTTTCCAAAGAGTGGCACACGAACGATCCTTCAGTCCCGCTCGGGGGGCACGGAACCCCCGCCACACACAGCTTCAAGTAGCGAGTCAGGCGCCAGGGCTTTTGCTTACGGCCACACCACCCTGAACACGCCCGATCTCGTCTGATCTTGGAAGCTAAGCAGTGTTGGGCCTGGTTAGTACTTGGATGGGAGACTGCCTGGGAATACCAGGTGCTGTAAGCTCTTGCTCTCCCGGCCAGCAGGGGTCGCCGTTGGTGCCGTAGGCTTTGGGAGGAAAACCTGCAGGATGGAAAGGTGATCTATAGCCTCATCTCTAGAGATGTTTTGTTGCTGTGGCATGTGTGTGACCCATATTCAAAAAAAAAAACCCGTCTGTAAAACGAATATCGAAGCTGCCTCTAAATCTGCAAATGAAGATGAGTCGATAAACCACTCGTTTTTCGTATAACTAGACATATATTCATTTGTTACCGATTTCATTCATTGAGCATGGATACAGTAGAGGTACAGCCATTCACTGTTTGACATGTCTGCACTGGTACAGAACCGAGCAATCAGAAAACGGGTGAAACTGTCTTTAGACTCAGCATACAGTACCGAGGCCCCCCATGACCAAATAAAGGCTAACCTCGATAATCAGCCTAAAGAACGCAGACTACAGCAAAACGACTGACTTTGAAAAGGGAATGAACGTCCGGAAGGAGTAGTGGAACTAGCTTGAGATGCTTCTCCGGACCCCTAACTAAAAGCCAGCGAGAACCAGCAGCGGCGTCCACTCCTGTCGAACCGGGATCCTTCCGCAGCCATGCAGCTCGTGGTGTCCTAACCTTCCTGTATCTGATTTTGGACCAAGCACATCAGGGGAAAGCGCGAACGCAGTCCCCCACTACCAGAAATTATGCAGTCGAGATTCCCACATTTGGGGAATTCGCAGGGGTCAGCACAGCCGGAGTGCAATGGCCGAGCCTCGCCCTGGGTGAACCTCCTTCTTGATCAAGGTATCTCCCCTGCCAGGTAAGTATGAGTTAAACAGGCCCCTGCAAGCGGCCCGCACCCACAGCACAAATCGCGCAGCCTAGGCCACCTCCTCGCCCCGCACGCCACCGCCTCCTGCTGGGCCCACTCTTTCACACACTCACACGCCACACTAACACTCAAAAGTGTGGGCAAAACGAGAAAACGAGCGCGCCGTTTCCTACACATCTGCAGTCGCCGTTGCGCATTCGCAGCATGTCCCGGGATGCAATTCGGCCTCATTTGCATAACTCCAGACCGGCAGATCGCCACGCAAGCTCGCGACGTGCGCCTGCCACACACCGAACAAACCTTTTCAGCAATTTCCAAAAAACGGGCCTGCTCGCCTGCCCACAAGGCTCCGTCTCTTACCTGTTCTCCAGAGCCTGCTGCCTTCTGTGCTTTTCTCTCGGCACCGCTGCAGTGCACACAACTCCTGCAGCGGGAGGGGGGGAGAAAGTTCCCGCGCTCCGCCGCAGGGAAGGCTCGCTCCGTGCGCACACGTCCTTTCGATGCCAGTCCAACAAGTGCTCCGCATTAGCTGCGTCGGGGCTCCGGCGTGTCGCACCTCACCTCACCTCGCACTGCCCCCTCCTTGAATGTCTGCCGCTGGGCATGCCCCGCTCTCCTCCGCCTTATCTTATCGCGTGTGAGCACCGACAATGGCCACAATGCCGGGGAATGGCACCTGTAAAGTGTTAATTGGGGCACAGGAACAGCCCGTCTCGTCTCGGGGGGGCCGGCTTCAGAGACAATACAGCAAACACAGCGGGGCGGGGGAAGAAGACGACACCACACATGCGGGTACATTCAGCTCCGGCGGGAACGAGACATTTGTCGGTCTTTTCAAGTGCCGAGAGCCGAGCAATCCTTCACTTGTATCGTTTCTCCCCGGTGACTAGATCTGGCCCTGCGACTCTCGACTGGGCTCACCCCCGGGGCAGCCCAGCAGGTGTGAGCCTGGCCGGCACCCGGATGGGAGATTCCACCCCGGAAAAGCTCCGGTTGCTGCTGCTCCTGCAAGAGGTGTGACTGGGACCAGTAGGGAGCGCTCACCCTGCGGGCTGTGTGGCTCTCTTACGCCCCAGCCTCCTGATGGCGACACTCTGCTGCACAAACAGGCGCCGTCCTTCGGGGGAGGCGTCAAACCGAGGTCCCGACCCTCCTTGGCCATTAGGAAACCCCAGGGCGTCTCTCAAAAAGAGACGCCGGGGGTGTCCCTCTGG
The DNA here is from genome assembly GCF_040954835.1 of Lepisosteus oculatus. Classification (NCBI taxonomy): domain Eukaryota; kingdom Metazoa; phylum Chordata; class Actinopteri; order Semionotiformes; family Lepisosteidae; genus Lepisosteus; species Lepisosteus oculatus. The sequence goes on from NW_027167687.1 coordinate 187,960, forward strand.
TGTTAGTGCTCCCCTTTACCCATCAGTCGGGGTCTCCTCCTAATCCCCGTCTCACCTGTAACAATCAATGACGAGGCCCCCCTGTCCGTGAGATTTAGTACTCGCGCAAGAGACCGGGGGCAGAGCGCGAACGCGGTCCCCCGCCCCCCACAAAGTGCGCGCTCCGGGTTCCCTCTCGGGGCCCTGCAACACAGCGGAAGGGCAGCGAGAAGGAGCCTCTTGCTCTGACGCCGCAAGGCCACAAGAGGGCGGAGGCGCCGCGCGCCCGGCCGACGTGTTGGACCGGTGCGCTTTACGTGCTGAAATAAACACGCGAAAGCCCCGAAATGTTTCCAGAGTGCTGTGCACTGGAGGTTTTTGTCTGGTGAAGACTTGCCTGGTGCTCCTCCGTGCAGATTGTTTGTCCTCCTCCAGTGCGGGACGAGCCAACACAAGGGAGCGCATTCGCCAACATCCAGGCACGCAATGCGATTTGGAAAGCAGCTCCTTTCCAAAGAGTGGCACACGAACGATCCTTCAGTCCCGCTCGGGGAGCACGGAACCCCCGCCACACACAGCTTCAAGTAGCGAGTCAGGCGCCGGGACTTTCGCTTACGGCCACACCACCCTGAACACGCCCGATCTCGTCTGATCTCGGAAGCTAAGCAGCGTCGGGCCTGGTTAGTACTTGGATGGGAGACTGCCTGGGAATACCAGGTGCTGTAAGCTTTTGCTCTCCCGGCCAGCAGGGGTCGCCGTTGGTGCCGTAGGCTTTGGGAGGAAAACCTGCAGGATGGAAAGGTGATCTATAGCCTCATCTCTAGAGATGTTTTGTTGCTGTGGCATGTGTGTGACCCATATTCAAAAAAAAAAACCCGTCTGTAAAACGAATATCGAAGCTGCCTCTAAATCTGCAAATGAAGATGAGTCGATAAACCACTCATTTTTCGTATAACTAGACATATATTCATTTGTTACCGATTTCATTCATTGAGCACGGATACAATAGAGGTACAGCCATTCACTGTTTGACATGTCTGCACTGGTACAGAACCGAGCAATCAGAAAACGGGTGAAACTGTCTTTAGACTCAGCATACAGTACCGAGGCCCCCCATGACCAAATAAAGGCTAACCTCGATAATCAGCCTAAAGAACGCAGACTACAGCAAAACGACTGACTTTGAAAAGGGAATGAACGTCCGGAAGGAGTAGTGGAACTAGCTTGAGATGCTTCTCCGGACCCCTAACTAAAAGCCAGCGAGAACCAGCAGCGGCGTCCACTCCTGTCGAACCGGGATCCTTCCGCAGCCATGCAGCTCGTGGTGTCCTAACCTTCCTGTATCTGATTTTGGACCAAGCACATCAGGGGAAAGCGCGAACGCAGTCCCCCACTACCAGAAATTATGCAGTCGAGATTCCCACATTTGGGGAATTCGCAGGGGTCAGCACAGCCGGAGTGCAATGGCCGAGCCTCGCCCTGGGTGAACCGATTCGATTTCGATTTTTAAGAACTTTATTTTCTTTTCACAAAAAAATACAGGAAATCACAAATCAGAAAGCTTTACATTAATATACATACTTAAAACAGTATATATGATCACATCTCATTACATTTTGACACGGTAACAGTTACATAGCAACAATTTTCTTTTTTTCTGGTGCAAATCACATTCTTTATTTAAACATGATAATGTTTTTCACAGTTTCTTGAGATACTGTCCAATGCTCTCTATTTCCCACAGATTTTCTGCTTCCTCCCTCCCTTCTCTCCACAGATCTCTGAGGTAATAGTTCTCTCGGGTGATGAACAGGGCCAGGCTACCTGCTGCCTTGACTGGGACCTCGATGCCTTTGAACAGCCCCATGTTCCTCACTCTCCACAGGGCGTCTTTCCCACTGTTCACCACGGCCCAGATCCTGTCAAACACGTCAGGGGGAAGTTTGACAGGAGAGATGCCATATATGATGAAAGCAGCGGTCAGGGTAAATTGGGGCGAGAGAGCCTGCAACCAATCTTCAAACTGTGCCCAGAAGGCCTTAGCAAAAAAGCAGGACCACAGGAGATGGGTCACAGTCTCCTCCTCGCCGCAGCCCACCCTAACGCAGCGAGGGCTGGGGGTGAGGCCCCTACGGTACAAGAAAGTTCGTACCGGTAAGCACTGGTGGACGACACTCCAGGCTAAATCTCTGTGAATGTTGCACAGAAATTTAGAGGATGTGTGTTTCCACACCTTCCTTGTTTGGGCTGATGTTAAAATGCCCACAGGGGTCTGCCTATTGTTCTGGGGTGCTACGAAATCTTCCAGTTTTTGGACGCTGACATCTCGGAGGGGAATATGGCCAATTGGGTGAGATCTTAGAAAACTTTTAACTGTCCCATAAATTGCAGGGCATGTGTCAGAGAGTGGGACGTCCAGCTTGGGTCTGACACCCCACACCCTGAACACCTCCCTACCTACCCAGAGCCTGGAAAAATAAGTCCAGGTACGCGCTGCAGGTGCTGTTGCAAAGCCTCTCAGCACAGAGGCCAGGAAAATGCACAGCAGCTTCGTAGCAATATCTGGGACAGACTTCCCCCCTGAGGGTAGCGGCCTGTACATTATTTCCCTTCTGAGTCTTTCCTGCTTCCCACCCCATAGAAATTGAAACATCAATCTCCTCAGCACCGCCGCAACACGGTGTGGGATTGGGAAGGTAGAAGCCAGAAAATTCAAGACAGGCAAGAGCTCGGCTTTGATGACCAGCACCTTCCCTGTCATGGTGAGGTCTCGGTCCTTCCATTGCATCAGTTTTTTGTTTAAGATTGGCAATTTGTTCTGCCAATTTACTGTTCCCATCTCTTCTCCAAAATACACCCCCAGGACCTTAATTCTCTTCTCTTGCAGCCTGAGATCATGTCCTTCTTTTGGCTCCCTCCAGTTCTGATAAAAAATCTCACTCTTAGATGTGTTAATTTTTGCGGAGGAAGCCAAAGAGAACCGATCACAGCACTGCAGAGCTCTGCTAATTGAGGCATTGTCAGAGAGGAGCAGGGTGACGTCATCCATGTATAGAGACGTCTTTACCTCTCCTCCCCCACTTCCAGGCACTGGTATCCCATTAATGGCCTGATCCTGGCGCAAGGCACAGGCTAAGGGCTCCATAGCCAAAACGAATAACAAGGGGGATAATGGGCAGCCCTGCCTCACCCCTGAACAGACTTCAAAGGTGCGTGATCTATTGCCATTAACCATGACTCTGCTGTTGCTACCTGTGTACAGCAGGTTAATCCACTTTCTCATGATGGGGCCAAACTTCATGTGCTCAAGTACCGATGTTAAGTACTGCCGGTTTAGGCGGTCAAAGGCCTTTTCTAGGTCTACACCTAAAATGCACAGAGGGAGGGAGCGATCCTCAGAGTACAGACAGACATCCCTCAACAAGGCCAGGTTGTCGCTCATCAGGCGTCCTGCTATCCCACAAGTCTGTTCTTTCCCTACCAGTGAGGCCACTACATTTTGTAGGCGCAGGAAAAGGGCTTTGGACAGGATCTTAGTGTCCACGCCTAACAGGCTGAGGGGTCTCCAGTTCTTTATGTCATTTTTTGCTCCTTTCTTAAACAAGAGAGAGATCGTGCCTTCTCTTAAGGAGTCAGGCAGCAATTCTGTCTTGTAGCTTTCCTCGAATAGGAGCAGTAGCGGATCCTGAAGCAGATCCCAAAAGGTGCAATAAAATTCTTTAGGGAGCCCGTCAGCACCCGGAGTTTTCCCCTTCTGTAAGCTCTCCATAGCCTGTCTCAGCTCTTCTACTGTCAAATCCCTCTCAAGTACTTCCCTATCTTCTTCACTCAAAATGTTTTCTAGCTTTGAGGTAAAAAAATGAATATCTTCATCCTTTACCTCTGTAGAGCTGTACAGTCTTGAGTAGAAGGCCTCGGTGCAGGAGAGGATAGCACTCGGCTCTGTTCTCTCTCGTCCCTCCTCATCAACTACACTTTCCATGACAGTCTTGGAGCCTACCACTTTCCTGAAAAAGAAGCGAGTACACTTCTCATTTTCTTCCAAGAACTGCACTCTGCTTCTTAACAGCACTCCTCGACTACTTTCTTCGGCTATGCTCCGGATGTCCTTTTTTAAAAGGGCGATATCCTCGAGCACATCGAAGCCACTGTGCAGCATCGTGTAGAGACGCTGCAGCTGCCTCTGTTTCCTGGCTAGCACTCCTCTCCGTCTGGCAGCAGCCTTCCTTCCCTCAGCCATGAAAAAGGCCTTTGTCCTCACCTTCACCTCCTCCCACCACTCTCCTACTGACCCGTACAGACACTGCAAGGACAGCCACTGTGATAGTTTCTCCTTGTAGCGGGATACTACCCCCTCGTTCTCTAGCAGCTTTGTGTTGAGTTTCCAGAGGCCTGGGCCAAAGACAGTCCCGCCCTGGAGTTCCACTCTACACCCTAAAGCCTGATGATCTGAGAAGAAGACAGGCTGAAGAGTGACCCCAACAACTTTCACTCTCTCTGAGACAAAGCAATAGTCAATTCTGGAGCTGCTATTCCTCCCTGACCATGTATATCCTGCTGTTGTGGGATATATACATCTATATGTGTCTGAGAGTTTAAAGTCTTGAACTAAGTTTTGCAGGGCCAGTGAGCTGGAATCCAATTTTATCGGCGAGCTAGACTGCCTGTCTGTGTGCTCTAAGATACAATTAAAATCCCCTCCCACTATCACGTCTGTGCTGCATAACAATAGGGGGGAGAGTGCCTTGAGTAGCTCCACCCTTCCTCCTACGTCAGTAGGGCAATACACATTGATTAGCCGCAGGTTAACGGTCCCCCATTCCACATCCACACACAGCAACCTGCCATCTATGACCCTCTGAATACTTTTCAATTTGAATGCCCATCCTTTGAAAAGAATGGCCACGCCAGAGGCTCTGTTGTTATTGTCCCCTGACCAAACAGAAGGCCCTTTATCCCACCTATCTTCAAAACTTTTATACCTCTCTTGATAGGCTAAAGCACACTCCTGCAACATCAACACATCTCCCTCTCTCTGCTGGAGGTAATCAAAGACAGACTGGCATTTAACTCTGTCATTGATACCTCTTGTGTTAAGAGAAATTATGTTAAGAGCCATATTACATAAGAAAGTGGAAACAGTCTTTACAAAACACATTTCTCTTCGGTCTCACCTGTTACCTTTTTCTTTTTCTTTTTCTTCTTACCAATTTCCTGCCAGCCATCCTCTGAATGAGCCTTCATCAGGGTGGCAGCAGTAAAAGCGTTCACAGAGTCCATTTCAAGGAAGGGGGTAGAGGGAGGGGTGGAGAGGTTCCAGCTGTCCCCATCGCCATGCTCTCCTTCCTCCTCGCTCGGGGAGAAAACAGAGTCATTTTTTCTTTTCCTCAAGTCCAGCTCCTGGGAGCACTGAGGGGAAAGGGGTGCAGCCGATGCACCAGTCTCCTCTTCCCCCTCACCCACCAGCTGCTGCAGATCCTCCGTGATGGACTGGATGGAGGAGAGGAGGGCATCTGTAGCACTTGCAGAGTCTGTGAAAAGCAGCTCCGCTGAATCCTGGGTATCCTCGCTGGACCCGCTCCACCGGGGGGCCCCACACTGGCCCTCGTTCTGAGGAGCAGGAGTGGGGGAGGGGTCCTCGCTGTTCTCGGGGGTTTTCAAACCCTCGTGCTTGTCTGGTGCAGTCTGCGGTTGTGGGGGCGTAGTGGATTTCTCTTCCACCAGCCCCGGAGCCACAGCAGGACTGATCCTGGCTGGAGGCTGAGAGTCTTTGTCCAACAAGGGTTCTTTGTTTGACTTGTTGTTTGCTTTGGATTTTCGGGCCGGTTTGGCTGAAACAAGCACTGCCTCATCCTTTCTCATTTTGAGTTTATTGGCGTAGGCGTGAGGGCAGTTCTTAAAAACGTGTCCTTCCGAGCCACATAAATTGCACTTTGGCAGCATTGAACAGTCAGAGGCTAAATGTCCCTGTTTGCCACAGGTCTTGCAGCATTTCACAGTGCAGGACGATGCCAGGTGTCCCACAGCACCACAGCGCCGACACACCTTTGGTTGTCCCACATAAAACACATAGCCATTGCAGGCGCCCAGCCGGATTGTAGAGGGCAGGTGCCTTAAGCCTCCATTTACGCTGTCCGGTAGCAAGCGAACCTCGAATTTCCTTGCTCCTGTTTTTATACCATCAACATCTCTAACCTCAGTTCCATGGTGGACGGTGCAGTACTGGTTAAGCCAGGTGTGAATGTCCTCCGTCTTTGCCAGTTCCGAGAACATAACAACATGCACCGTTTTCCTCTCTCTCTGTGTCAGAGGCTGCAAGTTGATCTTCTCAAGTGCAGGAACTTTGCCTCTTTTTGCCTCAAACACATCCACGCATTGTTCAAACAGAGGATAGGTAGCAAATACAACCTCAAATGCTTTCTGACCTGGGAGAGCGAAGATGAAATCCAAGTGCCGAGGTTCAAAGCCAAGTTCCTTCTGTAACACTTTTCTGCTGAACTGCATACGATCCATGAAGAGGTCATCCAAGAGCTCAAAACGTACAGCATTCTTACGGGATCCAAAGGTTGCCATTTCAAAAACCGCAAATCGAACACTGCTTCCAACAAAAGAAAAACAATCCAACTACTCCACCTACAGGCTGATCAAGGTATCTCCCCTGCCAGGTAAGTATGAGTTAAACAGGCCCCTGCAAGCGGCCCGCACCCACAGCACAAATCGCGCAGCCTAGGCCACCTCCTCGCCCCGCACGCCACCGCCTCCTGCTGGGCCCACTCTTTCACACACTCACACGCCACACTAACACTCAAAAGTGTGGGCAAAACGAGAAAACGAGCGCGCCGTTTCCTACACATCTGCAGTCGCCGTTGCGCATTCGCAGCATGTCCCGGGATGCAATTCGGCCTCATTTGCATAACTCCAGACCGGCAGATCGCCACGCAAGCTCGCGACGTGCGCCTGCCACACACCGAACAAACCTTTTCAGCAATTTCCAAAAAACGGGCCTGCTCGCCTGCCCACAAGGCTCCGTCTCTTACCTGTTCTCCAGAGCCTGCTGCCTTCTGTGCTTTTCTCTCGGCACCGCTGCAGTGCACACAACTCCTGCAGCGGGAGGGGGGGAGAAAGTTCCCGCGCTCCGCCGCAGGGAAGGCTCGCTCCGTGCGCACACGTCCTTTCGATGCCAGTCCAACAAGTGCTCCGCATTAGCTGCGTCGGGGCTCCGGCGTGTCGCACCTCACCTCACCTCGCACTGCCCCCTCCTTGAATGTCTGCCGCTGGGCATGCCCCGCTCTCCTCCGCCTTATCTTATCGCGTGTGAGCACCGACAATGGCCACAATGCCGGGGAATGGCACCTGTAAAGTGTTAATTGGGGCACAGGAACAGCCCGTCTCGTCTCGGGGGGGCCGGCTTCAGAGACAATACAGCAAACACAGCGGGGCGGGGGAAGAAGACGACACCACACATGCGGGTACATTCAGCTCCGGCGGGAACGAGACATTTGTCGGTCTTTTCAAGTGCCGAGAGCCGAGCAATCCTTCACTTGTATCGTTTCTCCCCGGTGACTAGATCTGGCCCTGCGACTCTCGACTGGGCTCACCCCCGGGGCAGCCCAGCAGGTGTGAGCCTGGCCGGCACCCGGATGGGAGATTCCACCCCGGAAAAGCTCCGGTTGCTGCTGCTCCTGCAAGAGGTGTGACTGGGACCAGTAGGGAGCGCTCACCCTGCGGGCTGTGTGGCTCTCTTACGCCCCAGCCTCCTGATGGCGACACTCTGCTGCACAAACAGGCGCCGTCCTTCGGGGGAGGCGTCAAACCGAGGTCCCGACCCTCCTTGGCCATTAGGAAACCCCAGGGCGTCTCTCAAAAAGAGACGCCGGGGGTGTCCCTCTGGTGTTAGTGCTCCCCTTTACCCATCAGTCGGGGTCTCCTCCTAATCCCCGTCTCACCTGTAACAATCAATGACTTGGCCCCCCTGTCCGTGAGATTTAGTACTCGCGCAAGAGACCGGGGGCAGAGCGCGAACGCGGTCCCCCGCCCCCCACAAAGTGCGCGCTCCAGGTTCCCTCTCGGGGCCCTGCAACACAGCGGAAGGGCAGCGAGAAGGAGCCTCTTGCTCTGACGCCGCAAGGCCACAAGAGGGCGGAGGCGCCGCGCGCCCGGCCGACGTGTTGGACCGGTGCAATTTACGTGCTGAAATAAACACGCGAAAGCCCCGAAATGTTTCCAGAGTGCTGTGCACTGGAGGTTTTTGTCTGGTGAAGACTTGCCTGGTGCTCCTCCGTGCAGATTGTTTGTCCTCCTCCAGTGCGGGACGAGCCAACACAAGGGAGCGCATTCGCCAACATCCAGGCACGCAATGCGATTTGGAAAGCAGCTCCTTTCCAAAGAGTTGCACACGAACGATCCTTCAGTCCCGCTCGGGGGGCACGGAACCCCCGCCACACACAGCTTCAAGTAGCGAGTCAGGCGGCGGGGCTTTCGCTTATGGCCACACCACCCTGAACACGCCCGATCTCGTCTGATCTCGGAAGCTAAGCAGCGTCGGGCCTGGTTAGTACTTGGATGGGAGACTGCCTGGGAATACCAGGTGCTGTAAGCTTTTGCTCTCCCGGCCAGCAGGGGTCGCCGTTGGTGCCGTAGGCTTTGGGAGGAAAACCTGCAGGATGGAAAGGTGATCTATAGCCTCATCTCTAGAGATGTTTTGTTGCTGTGGCATGTGTGTGACCCATATTCAAAAAAAAACCCCGTCTGTAAAACGAATATCGAAGCTGCCTCTAAATCTGCAAATGAAGATGAGTCGATAAACCACTCGTTTTTCGTATAACTAGACATATATTCATTTGTTACCGATTTCATTCATTGAGCACGGATACAATAGAGGTACAGCCATTCACTGTTTGACATGTCTGCACTGGTACAGAACCGAGCAATCAGAAAACGGGTGAAACTGTCTTTAGACTCAGCATACAGTACCGAGGCCCCCCATGACCAAATAAAGGCTAACCTCGATAATCAGCCTAAAGAACGCAGACTACAGCAAAACGACTGACTTTGAAAAGGGAATGAACGTCCGGAAAGAGTAGTGGAACTAGCTTGAGATGCTTCTCCGGACCCCTAACTAAAAGCCAGCGAGAACCAGCAGCGGCGTCCACTCCTGTCGAACCGGGATCCTTCCGCAGCCACGCAGCTCGTGGTGTCCTAACCCTCCCGTATCTGATTTTGGACCAAGCACATCAGGGGAGAGCGCGAACGCAGTCCCCCACTACCAGAAATTATGCAGTCGAGATTCCCACATTTGGGGAATTCGCAGGGGTCAGCACAGCCGGAGTGCAATGGCCGAGCCTCGCCCTGGGTGAACCTCCTTCTTGATCAAGGTATCTCCCCTGCCAGGTAAGTATGAGTTAAACAGGCCCCTGCAAGCGGCCCGCACCCACAGCACAAATCGCGCAGCCTACGCCACCTCCTCGCCCCGCACGCCACCGCCTCCTGCTGGGCCCACTCTTTCACACACTCACACGCCACACTAACACTCAAAAGTGTGGGCAAAACGAGAAAACGAGCGCGCCGTTTCCTACACATCTGCAGTCGCCGTTGCGCATTCGCAGCATGTCCCGGGATGCAATTCGGCCTCATTTGCATAACTCCAGACCGGCAGATCGCCACGCAAGCTCGCGACGTGCGCCTGCCACACACCGAACAAACCTTTTCAGCAATTTCCAAAAAACGGGCCTGCTCGCCTGCCCACAAGGCTCCGTCTCTTACCTGCTCTCCAGAGCCTGCTGCCTTCTGTGCTTTTCTCTTGGCACCGCTGCAGTGCACACAACTCCTGCAGCGGGAGGGGGGGAGAAAGTTCCCGCGCCCCGCCGCAGGGAAGGCTCGCTCCGTGCGCACACGTCCTTTCGATGCCAGTCCAACAAGTGCTCCGCATTAGCTGCGTCGGGGCTCCGGCGTGTCGCACCTCACCTCACCTCGCACTGCCCCCTCCTTGAATGTCTGCCCCTGGGCATGCCCCGCTCTCCTCCGCCTTATCTTACCGCGTGTGAGCACCGACAATGGCCACAATGCCGGGGAATGGCACCTGTAAAGTGTTAATTGGGGCACAGGAACAGCCCGTCTCGTCTCGGGGGGGCCGGCTTCAGAGACAATACAGCAAACACAGCGGGGCGGGGGAAGAAGACGACACCACACATGCGGGTACATTCAGCTCCGGCGGGAACGAGACATTTGTCGGTCTTTTCAAGTGCCGAGAGCCGAGCAATCCTTCACTTGTATCGTTTCTCCCCGGTGACTAGATCTGGCCCTGCGACTCTCGACTGGGCTCACCCCCGGGGCAGCCCAGCAGGTGTGAGCCTGGCCGGCACCCGGATGGGAGATTCCACCCCGGAAAAGCTCCGGTTGCTGCTGCTCCTGCAAGAGGTGTGACTGGGACCAGTAGGGAGCGCTCACCCTGCGGGCTGTGTGGCTCTCTTACGCCCCAGCCTCCTGATGGCGACACTCTGCTGCACAAACAGGCGCCGTCCTTCGGGGGAGGCGTCAAACCGAGGTCCCGACCCTCCTTGGCCATTAGGAAACCCCAGGGCGTCTCTCAAAAAGAGACGCCGGGGGTGTCCCTCTGGTGTTAGTGCTCCCCTTTACCCATCAGTCGGGGTCTCCTCCTAATCCCCGTCTCACCTGTAACAATCAATGACGAGGCCCCCCTGTCCGTGAGATTTAGTACTCGCGCAAGAGACCGGGGGCAGAGCGCGAACGCGGTCCCCCGCCCCCCACAAAGTGCGCGCTCCGGGTTCCCTCTCGGGGCCCTGCAACACAGCGGAAGGGCAGCGAGAAGGAGCCTCTTGCTCTGACGCCGCAAGGCCACAAGAGGGCGGAGGCGCCGCGCGCCCGGCCGACGTGTTGGACCGGTGTGCTTTTTAAGTGCTGAAATAAACACGCGAAAGCCCCGAAATGTTTCCAGAGTGCTGTGCACTGGAGGTTTTTGTCTGGTGAAGACTTGCCTGGTGCTCCTCCGTGCAGATTGTTTGTCCTCCTCCAGTGCGGGACGAGCCAACACAAGGGAGCGCATTCGCCAACATCCAGGCACGCAATGCGATTTGGAAAGCAGCTCCTTTCCAAAGAGTTGCACACGAACGATCCTTCACCCCCGGGGCAGCCAAGGAGGTGTGAGCCTGGCCGGCACCCGGATGGGAGATTCCACCCCGGAAAAGCTCCGGTTGCTGCTGCTCCTGCAAGAGGTGTGACTGGGACCAGTAGGGAGCGCTCACCCTGCGGGCTGTGTGGCTCTCTTACGCCCCAGCCTCCTGATGGCGACACTCTGCTGCACAAACAGGCGCCGTCCTTCGGGGGAGGCGTCAAACCGAGGTCCCGACCCTCCTTGGCCATTAGGAAACCCCAGGGCGTCTCTCAAAAAGAGACGCCGGGGGTGTCCCTCTGGTGTTAGTGCTCCCCTTTACCCATCAGTCGGGGTCTCCTCCTAATCCCCGTCTCACCTGTAACAATCAATGACGAGGCCCCCCTGTCCGTGAGATTTAGTACTCGCGCAAGAGACCGGGGGCAGAGCGCGAACGCGGTCCCCCGCCCCCCACAAAGTGCGCGCTCCGGGTTCCCTCTCGGGGCCCTGCAACACAGCGGAAGGGCAGGGAGAAGGAGCCTCTTGCTCTGACGCCGCAAGGCCACAAGAGGGCGGAGGCGCCGCGCGCCCGGCCGACGTGTTGGACCGGTGTGCTTTTTAAGTGCTGAAATAAACACGCGAAAGCCCCGAAATGTTTCCAGAGTGCTGTGCACTGGAGGTTTTTGTCTGGTGAAGACTTGCCTGGTGCTCCTCCGTGCAGATTGTTTGTCCTCCTCCAGTGCGGGACGAGCCAACACAAGGGAGCGCATTCGCCAACATCCAGGCACGCAATGCGATTTGGAAAGCAGCTCCTTTCCAAAGAGTTGCACACGAACGATCCTTCAGTCCCGCTCGGGGGGCACGGAACCCCCGCCACACACAGCTTCAAGTAGCGAGTCAGGCGCCGGGGCTTTCGCTTACGGCCACACCACCCTGAACACGCCCGATCTCGTCTGATCTCGGAAGCTAAGTAGCGTCGGGCCTGGTTAGTACTTGGATTGGAGACTGCCTGGGAATACCAGGTGCTGTAAGCTTTTGCTCTCCCGGCCAGCAGGGGTCGCCGTTGGTGCCGTAGGCTTTGGGAGGAAAACCTGCAGGATGGAAAGGTGATCTATAGCCTCATCTCTAGAGATGTTTTGTTGCTGTGGCATGTGTGTGACCCATATTCAAAAAAAAACCCCGTCTGTAAAACGAATATCGAAGCTGCCTCTAAATCTGCAAATGAAGATGAGTCGATAAACCACTCGTTTTTCGTATAACTAGACATATATTCATTTGTTACCGATTTCATTCATTGAGCACGGATACAATAGAGGTACAGCCATTCACTGTTTGACATGTCTGCACTGGTACAGAACCGAGCAATCAGAAAACGGGTGAAACTGTCTTTAGACTCAGCATACAGTACCGAGGCCCCCCATGACCAAATAAAGGCTAACCTCGATAATCAGCCTAAAGAACGCAGACTACAGCAAAACGACTGACTTTGAAAAGGGAATGAACGTCCGGAAAGAGTAGTGGAACTAGCTTGAGATGCTTCTCCGGACCCCTAACTAAAAGCCAGCGAGAACCAGCAGCGGCGTCCACTCCTGTCGAACCGGGATCCTTCCGCAGCCACGCAGCTCGTGGTGTCCTAACCCTCCCGTATCTGATTTTGGACCAAGCACATCAGGGGAGAGCGCGAACGCAGTCCCCCACTACCAGAAATTATGCAGTCAAGATTCCCACATTTAGGGAATTCGCAGGGGTCAGCACAGCCGGAGTACAATGGCCGAGCCTCGCCCTGGGTGAACCTCCTTCTTGATCAAGGTATCTCCCCTGCCAGGTAAGTATGAGTTAAACAGGCCCCTGCAAGCGGCCCGCACCCACAGCACAAATCGCGCATCCTAGGCCACCTCCTCGCCCCGCACGCCACCGCCTCCTGCTGGGCCCACTCTTTCGCACACTCACACGCCACACTAACACTCAAAAGTGTGGGCAAAACGAGAAAACGAGCGCGCCGTTTCCTACACATCTGCAGTCGCCGTTGCGCATTCGCAGCATGTCCCGGGATGCAATTCGGCCTCATTTGCATAACTCCAGACCGGCAGATCGCCACGCAAGCTCGCGACGTGCGCCTGCCACACACCGAACAAACCTTTTCAGCAATTTCCAAAAAACGGGCCTGCTCGCCTGCCCACAAGGCTCCGTCTCTTACCTGCTCTCCAGAGCCTGCTGCCTTCTGTGCTTTTCTCTTGGCACCGCTGCAGTGCACACAACTCCTGCAGCGGGAGGGGGGGAGAAAGTTCCCGCGCTCCGCCGCAGGGAAGGCTCGCTCCGTGCGCACACGTCCTTTCGATGCCAGTCCAACAAGTGCTCCGCATTAGCTGCGTCGGGGCTCCGGCGTGTCGCACCTCACCTCACCTCGCACTGCCCCCTCCTTGAATGTCTACCCCTGGGCATGCCCCGCTCTCCTCCGCCTTCTCTTACCGCGTGTGAGCACCGACAATGGCCACAATGCCGGGGAATGGCACCTGTAAAGTGTTAATTGGGGCACAGGAACAGCCCGTCTCGTCTCGGGGGGGCCGGCTTCAGAGACAATACAGCAAACACAGCGGGGCGGGGGAAGAAGACGACACCACACATGCGGGTACATTCAGCTCCGGCGGGAACGAGACATTTGTCGGTCTTTTCAAGTGCCGAGAGCCGAGCAATCCTTCACTTGTATCGTTTCTCCCCGGTGACTAGATCTGGCCCTGCGACTCTCGACTGGGCTCACCCCCGGGGCAGCCCAGCAGGTGTGAGCCTGGCCGGCACCCGGATGGGAGAGTCCACCCCGGAAAAGCTCCGGTTGCTGCTGCTCCTGCAAGAGGTGTGACTGGGACCAGTAGGGAGCGCTCACCCTGCGGGCTGTGTGGCTCTCTTACGCCCCAGCCTCCTGATGGCGACACTCTGCTGCACAAACAGGCGCCGTCCTTCGGGGGAGGCGTCAAACCGAGGTCCCGACCCTCCTTGGCCATTAGGAAACCCCAGGGCGTCTCTCAAAAAGAGACGCCGGGGGTGTCCCTCTGGTGTTAGTGCTCCCCTTTACCCATCAGTCGGGGTCTCCTCCTAATCCCCGTCTCACCTGTAACAATCAATGACGAGGCCCCCCTGTCCATGAGATTTAGTACTCGCGCAAGAGACCGGGGGCAGAGCGCGAACGCGGTCCCCCGCCCCCCACAAAGTGCGCGCTCCGGGTTCCCTCTCGGGGCCCTGCAATACAGCGGAAGGGCAGCGAGAAGGAGCCTCTTGCTCTGACGCCGCAAGGCCACAAGAGGGCGGAGGCGCCGCGCGCCCGGCCGACGTGTTGGACCGGTGCGCTTTTTAAGTGCTGAAATAAACACGCGAAAGCCCCGAAATGTTTCCAGAGTGCTGTGCACTGGAGGTTTTTGTCTGGTGAAGACTTGCCTGGTGCTCCTCCGTGCAGATTGTTTGTCCTCCTCCAGTGCGGGACGAGCCAACACAAGGGAGCGCATTCGCCAACATCCAGGCACGCAATGCGATTTGGAAAGCAGCTCCTTTCCAAAGAGTTGCACACGAACGATCCTTCAGTCCCGCTCGGGGGGCACGGAACCCCCGCCACACACAGCTTCAAGTAGCGAGTCAGGCGCCGAGGCGTTCGCTTACGGCCACACCACCCTGAACACGCCCGATCTCGTCTGATCTCGGAAGCTAAGCAGCGTCGGGCCTGGTTAGTACTTGGATGGGAGACTGCCTGGGAATACCAGGTGCTGTAAGCTTTTGCTCTCCCGGCCAGCAGGGGTCGCCGTTGGTGCCGTAGGCTTTGGGAGGAAAACCTGCAGGATGGAAAGGTGATCTATAGCCTCATCTCTAGAGATGTTTTGTTGCTGTGGCATGTGTGTGACCCATATTAAAAAAAAAACCCCGTCTGTAAAACGAATATCGAAGCTGCCTCTAAATCTGCAAATGAAGATGAGTCGATAAACCACTCGTTTTTCGTATAACTAGACATATATTCGTTTGTTACCTTTTTCATTCATTGAGCACGGATACAATAGAGGTACAACCATTCACTGTTTGACATGTCTGCACTGGTACAGAACCGAGCAATCAGAAAACGGGTGAAACTGTCTTTAGACTCAGCATACAGTAACCACTCGGCCACCTCGTCTAGGAAACTGGGCTGTCCTGACATGGGTTGGCGCACTCCAGTTGATCTTTTTCTTTTTTTTCCCTCATACTCGAGGGTCATTTTCCTGTTCCACATGCGATTTCAACATTTTCCTTGGGAGATGTCAAGCCAGCAAGCCACTGCTGTGGTTCAGTGGCCAGTGTGGAGTTCAGTGGCCCTGTTGTACACAGAAAGCACATTGAGCTCCTTGGACATGAAAAGTTCCAGATAAAAGCCATTTGTCATCCTTTCTCTTGGTGTCGATGTTGCTATTGTATGTAAAGGTGGCAACTTGCTGAGCGAGCAGGCGGAGCACACACCGAATGCAGATGTGTCTGAGTGGTGTGTCCAAGTGGCTGCAAAAGGACAGCACTCCCGGGGCGCCGTGGCTCAGTTGGTTAAAGCGCCTGTCTAGTAAACAGAAAATCCTGGGTCCGAATCCCAGCGGTGCCTTTTTTTGTTCTGTGTTCTCGAACAGAACTGGTCATTATAGACAACCGCATACGTCTAGACTTAATTAAATGCAAGTATTCATTTCCTGTCTTGAACGACTTGTTTTTCTTAAAATGGATGCAACTTGCAAAACATGAAATACAAACCTCGCTAATCAGCGCTCGCGGCTGGCAAAAAAAAAAGAAGTCAGCAATGTTTTTTTCTTTAACCTTAAGCCTGCTAATGGAGAAGAACCTAGTCGCCACATCACATACATCCGTTTCAACGATAAGAATGTAACAACTATCCTCACTCCAGAGTAAATCTCACGTTGAGGGCATATTTTTTTCCACTTTACCATGAGTCGGGCTCAGCTGCACAGAGGCGAGAGCAGAGCAATGAGGTCAGGGGGATAGGGGAGTCACACGCTGGCGGTTTGAACACGCGGAAGATCACTGAGGGATCCACAGTATGTGGACCCTCCGTGCGCCATCATTCCACACTCCAGACTCTGAATCCTGCCATCCGAGTTAAGATCTCGGCGGAACCTGAGGCGCAGTTCTTTCTTAAAACGTAATCTGGTGAGCATTTCTAGAATCGTAATTGTATAGATGCAGCCTTTAATATGTTGCTAGGTTAAAATTTATGACTTCTTGAACTTCAGTAGGCAACTGCCCTCTTGATTTCGGATTTAATTTCTTTATTACAGGGGAGCTTTTATGATGACAGAGTCAAGTTCAGGTACTTTGCTTGATGGAGGAAGCTCATTTCGGACTCTGTGATCTTCTCACCTGGAAAGGTCTGCTGTACTACTACAAGAGAGAAGTAGAGTCTGGAGGAAGGGACAATTTTATGATGCTTTGGAAGGTAATGTTTTTTTTTTCTTTGAAATCGAAATGAATCAGAATATCAGTGCAAAAGACAAACTCTTGGTTTGGTTTAAAGAGATATGGTTTTAAAACAGACAAAATGTAGAAAACAGGTGTTTCTCACTTTTGGAAAAGAATGGACCGGGGGTAATATTTTACTAGTTGCAGTGCTAAGCTCACTGGGTTACAGCCCTGCAGTGTCACACGAGGGCCAGTGGTGCAATGGATAATGTGTCTGACTATGGATTAGGAGTTTGGAGGTTCGACTCCTGCCTGGCGCTGGTTGTTTTTAAACACATCAGCCTACTCCCTAAGTAGTCTGTGCTACTTACTGCATTGTAATCGTACCCAGTAAGAGATTTCCTTCATGTAAATGAACTGCACCTGACAGCTTTAGAAAAACACCTGGGCTCAGTACGGTGCTGAGAGCTCAAGTTGTGTATAATGTAATAATTTAAGTAGAATAGATTCTAATAATATAATGATCCAGTGTGTTGCACTACTTCACTGCTTCACTGCTCTATGCCGTCTGGAAATAAATCCTCAGACAACTTACTGCCCTGGGCATGTACCAATAAATTACAGGAGCACATCTATATATCACTGCGTTGAAGCAGGAGACACAATCACTGCAAATACATCCTAAATACAGTGTTCCAGCACCTTTGACCTCATCCAGAACGTATCATTTCTTGAAAGGAATTGCTGTCCGAATGCACATCTGAATCCCAAACAGAATCTCTAGTAAAATACGATCATTTGTGAAACAGGTAAATGTCTCAGGGGCCCATTCCTCATTCTCAAGACACATGTATGCAGTACGTACATCATGCATTGAGCAATAGGGATTAAAGACACCACAGGTAAGGTTAGAAGACATTCTGACTATATTCTAAAATATTGGACTCATATTCTTATGATGGCAGACATGATGCTGTGTTTAAAACCGGGGTTAATGGACATTATATGACTGTCAATTCTGTTTTGTTTTGGAGACTCTTGGCTGCCTATGTGGTACAGTGCAGCGTGAAGAAAACATTTTCCAAAACTGTGTCAGCTCAAAAGTTGTAAGAAAATCTTTCCAGCTGCTTTAACTCTCTTCATTTTTGTCATTTAATTGTCTGTCGGCACTATGTAGCAGCGTTGCATGACAACCCATCTCACCACGGAAAGGAACCTAACAGCTTTTGTAAGAGAGGAGAAAAGGACCTGGCCCGTACGGGACTCGAACCCACAACCTTGGTGTTATTAGCTCTAACCAACTGAGCTAACCAGCCTCACGACAGCAATCCTCTCTGTGCTGCAAAAAATCGAACTCAGGGAATTTCTTTTGCCCTCCTTTGAATTGAAAGCCGTGTAATTCAGTGTACGGGCTTTCTCGTGCAGTTTTATAGTTCTTGTAACCCAAATCCTACACTGGCGTGAAGTGACCCCCCATTTCACAGCATTTTTCAGCTGATTTAAAATGTACCTAAAGGAGAAGCATTATTGAAGACCATCAATTACCAAGAGCTTTTGTCAAAGGTTTTGGTGGTCATTTTTAATGACCACAGAGCGCTGTGACCTCAGTTTTACATCTCATCCAAGAGACAGCGCCCTTTTACAACACAGCGTCTCCGTCACTATGCTGGGGCATTGGGACCCGCACAGACCTCAGGGTGAGCGCCCCCCCGCCGGCACCATTAACACCGCTTCCAGCTGGAAACTTTGTTTTTCCCTGTAGCTCACCCTCATCCGGGTACTGACCTGGCTCACCTGCTTAGCTTCAGTGGGTTTTCAGTTGCGAGTTGCAAGGGGATGCAAGTGATGGAGCCGCTCGCTGCAAAAGCCACTGCTTTGGCTGGGAATCGAACCAGAGCCTCCCGCGTGAGAAGCAAGAATTCTACCACTGAACCAACAATGCTCAGTGCCCAGGTCTTCAAAAAAGACGCTTTTTTGGTACTCTGTTAAAAAAGCGTCGACATTACCTCTTTCAAAAGGCTTCACTTTCCTAGTCACATTCCAAGGCTCATTGAACCCGGGCTGTTTCCTCCAGCGGTATAGTATTGCAGTTAGACAGCACGATGCCTGCAAGACTATGTCACGCACTGACGAGACTGTCAAAAATTGCTTTCGACGATTGTATTGCAAACCGGCGGAAGCGGGGTATTGGGAAAAGTTTTCAACTAGCAATAATTGCGCCTCGGCTAAACCTCACAGGCTACGATACTGCCACTGCGCAAAGCTGACGGTTGCCAGACAACCGCGGGGATCCTATGGAAATCGTTATCGATCGTCTCATGGCATGTCGTTGCAGTAACGCTTCATATTTGTCGTCTTCTTCTTCTTCTAGCTTGAGGTTTTGAAGAATTTCATGACAGACAAGGGCTCCGTCGGGAACAAAGGGCGTTGTGAGAAAACCGTTGCTTATTTTCAGCAGCAGAAATACAACCCTTTAAATACAAGATGACAGAACAATGACGAAGGGCATGCCGGGAGGAACTCATGCACTACAGAGGAAAGGGGGCGGGCACGTACAGTTCACATTCAAGCCACAAGTACTCTTCTCGGATGTTGCATAAACAAATCCTAACGTCCTGAAAGCATTGCAGCATGTTTGTGTCCCACTTCCCGTGGCTGCAGGACGACTGACACGAACGGACAAACACAATTTGTGGCGTTTAGCGTGACATAGTCTTGCAGGCATCGTGCTGTCTCACTGCAATACTATACCGCTGGAGGAAACAGCCCGGGTTCGATGAGCCTTGGAATGTGACTAGGAAAGTGAAGCCTTTTGAAAGAGGTAAAGCACTGCACAACGGAAGTGAGGGAGAATCTTACAGGGGATTCTGAGCGGTGTCTGCATACACGCAGCCCGATACGGGTGCTGAAAGCTTGAGCTACTCTCAATGTCATGCTGCCTTTCCTCGGAGTAAATCTGTTACATTGAAAGAATGCTTCTCGCAGGTTCAAAAAGGGAGGTTCCATTGTTAATTGGAGAAATCAATGATTTCGAATGAATTCTGTGTGCGTTAAAAGACAGCTATACACAGAAAACATGCAGGACACTGCTCATGATGTTTCCCGAGCCGAAACACAGTGCGTTTTTCCAAGCCATCTGACAAAGCCCGCCCACTGAAAACTGCAGCAGATCGTGTAAAGACGTTCAACTTTGTAACTACTGCACGCACAGGAAGCAGAATAAATTCCTCTTTTCAAACTGTCAAAGGTTTGCTTTGCGAACGCTGCAGGACATCGCACAATCTCTTTTGAACGGGGACAAACGATTTCTTATGGGGCGCAGTAAGACAAGTACAGACAATTAAAAAGCTCCACTCATGCCGACGATGCAGCATGAAGAAGCGCAACCTAACGTTTGACAGACAAAAGCCGGGCGCTCTACGAGCAATATGAAATCAAACTGACAGCACACGGCGTTTCGCGCTGACTCAAAAGTGATCTCGACAGACGCTGTTCTCTGCATAACTCTGAAAGAGCTAAAGAGCGTTTCTGTTGAGACGTAAGAAGCTTGTTTCTTTCTACCATGATGTTACCATGACAAAATCTGTCTTTAAACACCTTGCTCAGTCTCTGACGAGACTGTCGAAAATTGTTTTCGCCGATTGTATTGCAAACCGGCGGAAGCGGGGTATTGGGAAAAGTTTTCAACTAGCAATAATCGCGCCTCGGCTATACCTCACAGGCTACGATACTGCCACTGCGCAAAGCTGACGGTTGCCAGGCAACCGCGGGGATCCTATGGAAATCGTTGTCAATCGTCTCATGGCATGTCGTTGCTGTAACGCTTCATATTTGCGGCCGGACACTTCCCGCCTCCCAAAGAAAAGAGCGCCAATCAGACAGGTGGAGACCGAGGACTCGCAGAGCAAACGGCCACAGTCGCCGTAATAAGAGCGATTGTGAGCGGTTTTGTTTTCTCTCTTTGACCAGCCCAGCTGCGCCCCACCCGGAGGCAGGGAAGCACAAAAATTGTATGGAACTCATTCATGCTCCTCTCCATGGAAATCTTTAGTAAAAGGCAAAAGATTTGTACGAGATGAAGAGAAACCAGAGTGCGTGGCTGGACAGCTGCAGGAGCCCAGGCCGCCTTCAAGGCCTCTGCCCTGCCGGTCGTGGTTGGTAATGCACCTGGCCTTACAAACGAGCCAGTGGGGCCCGTTCAGCTCCGGGCTCATCGCCTGCGGCTCTCGGCTTACCTGGCAGGGGAGATACCTTGATCAGCCTGTAGTTGGAGTAGTTGGATTGTTTTCTTGTTTTGTGGAAGCAGTGTTTGTTTTGCAGTTTGAGATGGCAACCTTTGGATCCCGCAAGAATGCTGTATGTTTTGAGCTTTTGGGTGACCTCTTCATGGATCGTATGCAGTTCAGCAGAAAAGTGTTACAGAAGGAACTTGGCTTTGAACCTCGGCACTTGGATTTCATCTTCGCTCTCCCAGGTCAGAAAGCATTTGAGGTTGTTTTTGCTACCTATTCTCTGTTTGAACAATTTGTGGATGTGTTTGAGGCAAAAAGAGGGAAAGTTCCTGCCCTTGAGAAGATCATCTTGCAGCCTCTGACACGGATAGAGAGGAAAACGGTGCATGTTGTTATGTTCTCGGAACTGGCAAAGACGGAGGACATTCACACCTGGCTTAAGCAGTACTGCACCATCCACCATGGAACTGAGGTTAGAGATGTTGACGGTATAAAAACAGGAGCAAGGAAATTCGAGGTTTGCTTGCTACCGGACAATGTAAATGGAGGCTTAAGGCACCTGCCCTCTACAATCCGGCTGGGCGCCTGCAATGGCTATGTTTTTTATGTGGGACAACCAAAGGTGTGTCGGCGCTGTGGTGCTGTGGGACACCTGGCATCGTCCTGCACTGTGAAATGCTGCAAGACCTGTGGCAAACAGGGACATTTAGCCTCTGACTGTTCAATGCTGCCAAAGTGCAATTTATGTGGCTCGGAAGGACACGTTTTTAAGAACTGCCCTCACGCCTACGCCAATTAACTCAAAATGAGAAAAGATGAGGCAGTGCTTGTTTCAGCCAAACCGGCCCGAAAAGCCAAAGCAAACAACAAGTCAAACAAAGAACCCTTGTTGGACAAAGAGTCTCAGCCTCCAGCCAGGATCAGTCCTGCTGTGGCTCTGGGCCCGGTGGAAGAGAAATCCACTACGCCCCCACAACCGCAGACTGCACCAGACAAGCACGAGGGTTTGAAAACCCCCGAGAACAGCGAGGACCCCTCCCCCATTCCTGCTCCTCAGAACGAGGGCCAGTGTGGGGCCCCCCGGTGGAGCGGGTCCAGCGAGGATACCCAGGATTCAGCGGAGCTGCTTTTCTCAGACTCTGCAAGTGCTACAGATGCCCTCCTCTCCTCCATCCAGTCCATCACGGAGGATCTGCAGCAGCTGGTGGGTGAGGGGGAAGAGGAGACTGGTGCATCGGCTGCACCCCTTTCCCCTCAGTGCTCCCAGGAGCTGGACTTGAGGAAAAGGAAAAATGACTCTGTTTTCTCCCCGAGCGAGGAGGAAGGAGAGCATGGCGATGGGGACAGCTGGAACCCCTCCACCCCTCCCTCTACCCCCTTCCTTGAAATGGACTCCGTGAATGCTTTTACTGCTGCCACCCTGATGAAGGCTCATTCAGAGGATGGCTGGCAGGAAATTGGTAAGAAGAAAAAGAAAAAGAAGAAGGTAACAGGTGAGACCGAAGAGAAATGTGTTTTGTAAAGACTGGTTCCACTTTCTTATGTAATATGGCTCTAAACATAATTTCTCTTAACACCAGAGGTATCAATGACAGAGTTAAATGCCAGTCTGTCTTTGATTACCTCCAGCAGAGAGAGAGAGATGTGTTGATGTTGCAGAAGTGTGCTATAGCCTATCAAGAAAGGTATAAAAGCTTTGAAGATAGGTGGGATAAAGGGCCTTCTGTTTGGTCAGGGGACAATAACAACAGAGCCTCTGGCGTGGCCATTCTTTTCAAAGGATGGGCTTTCAAATTGAAAAGTATTCAGAGGGTCATAGATGGCAGGTTGCTGTGTGTGGATGTGGAATGGGGGACCGTTAACCTGCGGCTAATCAATGTGTATTGTCCTACTGACGTGGGAGGAAGGGTGGAGCTACTCAAGGCACTCTCCCCCCTATTGTTATGTAGCACAGAAGTGATAGTGGGAGGGGATTTTAATTGTATCTTAGAGCACACAGACAGGCAGTCTAGCTCTCCGATAAAATTGGATTCCAGCTCACTGGCCCTGCAAAACTTAGTTCAAGACTTTAAACTCTCAGACACATATAGATGTATATATCCCACAACAGCAGGATATACATGGTCAGGGAGGAATAGCAGCTCCAGAATTGACTATTGCTTTGTCTCAGAGAGAGTGAAAGTTGTTGGGGTCACTCTTCAGCCTGTCTTCTTCTCAGTCCGGAGTGCGGACTGATGGCGCACGGAGGGTCCACATACTGTGGATCCCTCAGTATATCCCTAAACACCTAGCGCAGTCTCACGAGAGACTGTCAAAAATCGCTTTCTCCGTTTGTGCTGCAAGTAAGTGAAAACGCGGTCTCAACCCAGAGCCACTTGGCAGCAGCGGCACGTAAATACTGTTACTGCCACTGGTCGATACCAACGTTAGCCTACTATACCATGTTCAGCCACCGCTAGAAAATGTAAGGCTCTAGTACTGGAGCAAACAAAAGGAGGGCCAACGTCAAACGTAGAGAGCGACGAGGATGGGATTTGAACCCATGCGTGCAGAGCACAATGGATTAGCAGTCCATCGCCTTAACCACTCGGCCACCTCGTCGATGAAACTGGGCTGTCCAGACATGGGTTGGCGCGCTCCAAATGATCTTTTTCTTTTTTTTCCCTCGTACTCGAGGGTCCTTTTCCTGTTCCACATGCGATTTCAACATTTTCCTTGGGAGATGTCAAGCCAGCAAGCCACTGCTGTGCTTCAGTGGCCAGTGTGGAGTTCAGTGGCCCTGTTGTACACAGAAAGCACATTGAGCTCCTTGGACATGAAAAGTTCCAGATAAAAGCCATTTGTCATCCTTTCTCTTGGTGTCGATGTTGCTATTGTATGTAAAGGTGGCAACTTGCTCAGCGAGCAGGCGGAGCACACACCGAATGCAGATGTGTCTGAGTGGTGTGTCCAAATGGCTGCAAAAGGACACCCCTCCCGGGGCGCCGTGGCTTAGTTGGCTAAAGCGCTTGTCTCTTAAACAGGAGATCCTGAGTCCGAATCCCAGTGGTGCCTTCTTTGTTCTGTCTTCTCGAACAGAACTGGTCCTTACAGACAACCGCCTACAGCTAGACTTAATTAAATGCAAGTATTCATTTCCTGTCTTTAACACGACTTGTTTTTCTTAAAATGGATGCAACTTGCAAAACATGAAATACAAACATTGCTAATCAGCGCTAGCGGCTGGCAAAAAAAAAGAAGTCAGCAATGTTAGACGACCGAGTCTATGCAGCCTAAACGGTGCTCATGTCGGGTTCTTAGCTGAAAGGGTGGTAAATCACGCTCACCCCAGTCCTTAATCTTTTAAAAGGATACAAAATTGAACCTAGTCGCCACATCACATACATCCTGTTCAACGATAAAAAGGTGACATCTATCCTCGATCCAGAGTAAATCCCACGTTGAGGGCATATTTTTTTCCACTTTACCATGAGTCGGGCTCAGCTGCACAGAGGCGAGAGCAGAGCAATGAGGTCACGGGGACAGGGGAGTCACACGCTGGCGGTTTAAACACGCGGAAGAAAACTGAGGGATCCACAGTATATGGACCCTCCGTGCGCCATCAGTCCACACTCCAGACTCTGAATCCTGCCATCCGAGTTAAGATCTTGGCGGAACCTGAGGCGCAGTTCCTTCTTAAAACGTAATCTGGTGAGCATTTCTAGAATCGTACTTGTATAGATGCAGCCTTTAATGTGTTGCTAGGTTAAAATTGATGACTTCTTGAACTTCAGTAGGCAACTGCCCTCTTGATTTCGGATTTAATTTCTTTATTACAGGGGCGCTTTTATGATGACAGAGTCATGTTCAGGTACTTTGCTTGATGGAGGAAGCTCATTTCGGACTCTGTGATCTGCTCACCTGGAAAGGTCTGCTGTACTACTACAAGAGAGAAGTAGAGTCTGGAAGAATCGACAATTTTATGATGCTTTGGAAGATAATGTTTTTTTTTTCTTTGAAATCGAAATGAATCAGAATATCAGTGCAAAAGACAAAGTCTTGGTTTGGTTTAAAGAGATATGGTTTTAAAACAGACAAAATGTAGAAAACAGGTGTTTCTCACTTTTGGAAAAAAATGGACCGGGGGTAATATTTTACTAGTTGCAGTGCTGATCTCACTGGGTTACAGTCCTGCAGTGTCACACCAGGGCCAGTGGCGCAATGGATAACACGTCTGACTACGGATCAGAAGATTGCAGGTTTGACGCCTGCCTGGCTCGGGTCGTTTTTAAACGCATCGGGCAACTCCCTACGTAGTCTGTGCTACTTACTGCATTGTAATCGTACCCAGTAAGAGATTTCCTTCATGTAAATGAACTGCACCTGACAGCTTTAGAAAAACACCTGGGCTCAGTACGGTGCTGAGAGCTCAGCGTTGCTGTTCTAATTAGCACGCACTGCATCGGCTATGAGCCCGAACCTTTCAATTATTCCGATCAGTAAGTCAACACGTAGTCCACATGAACGGTAGAAATATTCTCGTCTGTCTCTTGTTTGTATAGAACTGAATGTCCCTGACAATGTACTGTTAGTTTTAATTGAAGAACGGCATTTGTGTTCAAATATACCAGACAAGTTTATGTAACTGCTCATGCGACACTCAGTTGTAATTAGTCAAGAAATAAAGTCGAACAACAGCTGCGGGTTTGATTCTGAACGTATCAGATTGCAGCGCCTTTTACTTCCATTGACAAATGATAGAGATTCGAAGAGAGATCCTTCAGACCAGCAAGCAAACCCACGGCTATTTCGGTTTTCTATCTAGGGAACGTTGGTGTTTGCAATAGCATACATGAAAGCGTGATGCAATTTCTGTGGCTACATTTGTTGCACGTCATGCACAGTAAGAGTGTTTCTAACACCAAATAAAAAGTCAACAATTAGCGATCACACCTTCTCCTCAGTTAACCCACTGAAACCCTTGCTGTTAACAGTTCTTTACTGCGTGCTTTACCAGCACCTACATATCGTGTCGGTTCTTTCAGCTTTATTCATTAGGTTTTCAAAGGCATAAGCAGAGCACCAGAGGTGCGAAGGAAAAGTGTGTGGTTATCTGAAGAATTGATGTCCATGGCAGCAGGTCCAAGCGATTTCGCGTTGTTATAGTACCAGGAAAGGAGAAGCGGCACTTCGCCTCTGCCGCGCAGGCACAAGGCGACATGCGGCAGACGCCGGAGTCGGCAGGTTTCGAACCTGCGCGGGGAGTCCCCAACGCATTTCGAGCCCATCGCCTTAACCACTCGACCACGACAAAAGCGAGCCCCCCACCGCCGTATTCCTCCTATAATCAAACACGGACTGCGAGGTGGCTGCGGATACCTTTTTAAAGTTGCTCTCCGTTAAAAAAAAATACCTTTCACAAGATACGTGCCGGCAGACAGACACACCTCAGAGGGTTTAAGGCTGGCTTCACGTTCAAATGATAAAGTCCCCCCGTCCGGATGTCAAAATGCAACTTTGGCAGACAGAACAAACATCAACAAACCACAAATGTGGACAAGGATTTTACAAGCTGCACCACACTGCACTTTCAAAAGCATTTACGTTCGTGTTAGACGCAGGACTTGCCTTTGATTTGCGCGCTTACGAACGCCATGGAAAACGAAACAAAACTAAAACCCTCAGCTCCTGCACGTGATTATAATGGCGTTACGTGTCGAAGCAGTAATTTACGTCATCCTACCACTGCAACACGGGGAATAGAGAGAAATGAGCACACGCTACGATTCGTCTCAATCACTCCCTAGAGTCGTAAGGCGCATTGAAGGGTGCACCCCCATCATTAATCGTTGCGCCTCTGTGAAAGGAAAGCTCTTGGGCAGTCTTTGAAACAGCTCGGATGAAACACTTGATTGCTTCCATGTGCATCTGGAGCCCACCCAGTGGGCAAAAGACGTATAATAAACGTCTATTAAACGCATACCTTATACGTCTAAATGTGGTCTACAATTCGTCTAGAATGAAATTCTAATATACGTCTAAAGTTATACGTCAATTATACGTCTATGTTTAGACGTTCATTATACATAAATGGTTGGAGTTCTATTATACGGATAAATTTAGAGGACTATTATACATATATGGTTGGAGTTCCGGATAACTTTAGAGGTCTATTATACGGATAACTTTAGAGGACTATTATACGTATATGGTTAGAGGTCTAATATACGTATAACTTTAGAGGTCTATTATACGTATATGGTTAGAGGTCTATTATACGTATAACTTTAGAGGTCTATTATACGTATATGGTTAGAGGTCTGTTATACATATATGGTTAGAGGTCTATTATACGGATAACTTTAGAGGTCTATTATACGTATATGGTTAGAGGTCTATTATACGCATAACTTTAGAGGTCTATTATACGTATATGGTTAGAGGTCTATTATACGTATAACTTTAGAGGTCTATTATACGTATATGGTTAGAGGTCTGTTATACGTATATGGTTAGAGGTCTATTATACGTATATGGTTAGAGGTCTATTATACGTATATGGTTAGAGGTCTATTATACGTATATGGGTAGAGGTCTATTATACATCAAAGATAGATTTTATAGGTGTAGAAACAAGTAAACCAAGCCAATGATTAGATTTAGAAATGTATTCTGAAAATACACATTCACACCTGAAACATATGTATTTCAAATTATACATTGTATACAATCAATCAACAATCAACATATGGGCAATAATCATAAAAAACACAACTAGTCTTAAACTTCAGCTACAAATTCTGGTAACATGGCAATATACAGTATAGTAATGACAAACACAAAACTAATTACATTAACACACTAACTCAAAACCACATTTTGATTCAAATATACATTTTAAAATGTACAACTTCTATATTTCCAAGAAAAAAAAATATTACAATGGAAGTTAAGATGATTTTTTTCCACTATTTGCAAACCCTGTCTAATTGTCCTAACAGTTAGAACCAAAAACCTATTATTTTCAGTGTCCAGATCTCCTGGCCCCCTGTCTTTCATATGCATTCTTCAAGTAACACATTGCATGCTCCTTTATTTCTTTTTCTGTTGATGTAGGGTGGGACTTCAGCACCGCAGCTAGGAGAAAATTATATAATATTACTTCCCAAATAAATGATGATGAATATCTTCTTTAGTATAATCTAAAAAGTGAACGGTTTACTAAGCTCAAAACTGAAATAAATGTATAAAATTTGGCTTGCATCATAGCAGTTGAGCAATAAAGTCTGTCCTAATTAAAGAGTACCCAAAGTTTGAAAGTACAACATAGAATAAGAATAGAGAAACGGCAAAACGATTTTGTGTCATCTTCCCCATTCACACTATTTTATGTGCCATTTTTTGCTTATTCACGTACTATTTTAATCAAAATAATATTAAGAAAGATCTGTATGTATTCAGATAGTATTATTATTGTTCATACTTACTCGTCAAAAGAGGATTGCTGAGATATTTGCGGATATACTTCTACGTTTGAAAAACGTGTCCAAAATTGTGACCAACGAATACTAGCAATGCATTGTGGTATATAACCGGAAAATATGCTGGGTTCGATATTTTCTCAACGTATGCGTTTATTAATGTTGTCGATATTATGGTTGAAATATAACATTGATAATACATCGCGGCTATGTGCCCCCTGCTATGAGCTGATGTGCAATTTTAACGCATGTAGTTAGTAAGGATCGGTCACTGTTGTATGGTATTATATATAATGACATTATGGAATAGGATGGGGACAGGCCTGGCATCACGGGGGGAGGGGGGAATGTTGCCCCTTCAGTTTTGGGCAAAAAGATTTACCTAACTTAATTTGCGCCCTAAAAAAATAGTTGTACTTTGTCAATGGTCAGACAACACTAAATGACACGAACAGTCACTCAGTCTGTTTGATGGGCAGGAGGGCTATCCGTCCAGGAACTGCACATATCAGTGTCGTTATTGAGTGTCAACATTACGATCCTGTTTGCTCAGGTGGACCGATTCCTTGCAGTAGTTTATCATTATACTTAAAATCGTTATATAACTAGGACTAGTTATAGCAGTCTGTGCTTTCTGTTGGTTTTACAACATTTTTTCTTAACGATTCAGAACGTCCATGTAGCTGCAAAAATGAACGCTTATGGTACTTTTCGCTCCAGGCAATACTCTCCAGTGAGAGTGACGAAAAATGTGAAACTGAACTTCATCGCAAATACCAGATTGCTAGTCGATATCTTCTATCATAAAGCACTAATTAATGGCATAGCTGCGAGATTTCATTTGGGTAGCTGCACCGTACAGCTCCGTTTCAACCGAAATATCACCCCCGCTCAGAATTTCAGACGCCCCCCTACAGATTTTTCCCCGGGCACCGCGCACTGATGGGGGACGGGGTTTCCAGGAAATGGTATCAACTTTTCTCAAGAAAATAAAAATAGAAACTCTATAGGCACTCAAACATTTTACTGTTTTTTTTTCAGGCAGGTGGCAAGACCCCTCCGCAAAACCCTTGTATGCCAAGCTGTGGGCATTGATTCGTCGAATATACGTATATTCACGGCGAAAATACGGCTATACGTATATATACGTCGCCTCGACGTATAATCAACGTCGAATTGCAACCGTAAAATCGACGACATTAATAAATGCATATATAACGTCGAAAACACATCTAACACTAGGAGTATACGGGATTCTGCACAGTGTACGAAGTAAATTATTTTCGCAGTAATTAATTTACACGTGTATAATAAATATAGTAAATATAATTAATTACTGCGAAAATAATTTACTTCGTACACTGTGCAGAGTGCTGTATACTCCTAGTGTTAGATGTGTTTTCGACGTTATATATGCGTTTATTTATGTTTATTTCACAGTGTCGTGCACCTTTTCATTGCTCTCGCTTTCAGAGCCTCCGCACGGCACACGACTCGACATCAGGAAGCACATTGAAGTGAAAGCAGGGAGCGCTGCGACATGCACTGTGCAGATCCTGCCACACTAAGAGGTATATAAGCGTCAAAGGCAAGTCATTCCGAGTTGGTCGTTTGTGTTTTCCGTTCAGACGCGAAATGCTGAAATGATCTCTTGGCTCCTCGGTTGTCATTTCTGCTCCGTAAAGGAATCACAGCACGAGTCGGCTTCCAGCACGGTGGGTCGGGATACAATGCCGGGGGTCGGAGAGCGATGTCTTCCTCGTTAGTACAGGACCTGTCACCTGTCCCCACCTGTCACGCGGGAGACCGGGGTACATCAGGACGCGCATTGAAGTGAAAGCAGGATGCGCTGCGACATGCACTGTGCAGATCCCGCCACACTAAGAGGTGAGTGGGTCTGTTCGATCACAGCACTAGGCGAATCCCCAATCCCCTTTTGTGCGTGACGACAGAAGAAGTCTGGTCTGTTTCCGCCCGGTTTCGATCCGGGGATCTTTCGCGTGTGAGGCGAACGTGATAACCACTACACTACGGAAACTGTGGTCAGATGTGCCCAGCGGCCCAGCGCTGAGCTTCGCCAATGCGATTCAGCTGCTTCCAGTGCCTTTATTGGGGTGCGCTGATGGACCGTGCTCTCTCTCCAGAGACCAGCACGCCTGTCATGGATGGAGCAGGAAAGACGGCGCCACATTCTACAGCCCTCTCCACGCAATCGACGAAATCGGGCTACTGAAGTGGAGAAAATCGCCTCTCCAGAAAGTGCAAATATCATCTTGGAGAGTATAAATCCTATTGCCGAAGGTCAGCCCTGTCTACCAGAGTGACCCTCCCACCTCCTGCAGCGATGGTCAGCTCGTCTCACACGCGAGAAGTTTCGGCTGGAAACAAGCGCCCCCTCTTTTCGCACGTTTTGCACGTTGAGTAGTTTTAATGCGGCTCCTTCGTACACAGTGCTGATCTTTTGGAAAGCAGGAGGCAAAATTGACACGTTCCCATACCGGGAGTCGAACCCGGGCCGCCTGGGTGAAAACCAGGAATCCTAACCGCTAGACCATATGGGAGTGCACAACCCTGCTGTTCCGGGCATCATGCAAGCAAACTACATAAATATGAGAAAACACGCAAGAGAGTTGTCACTCAGAGTGTCGAAGGGTCGATGTATACTGGGGCTCAGTTGAAATGCAACGTCAGGACTTTCCCGAATTATGTCACACGAAGAGAGCACAGCCTTTTCCGCCCTGCCACGTGTGTATCGGTAACTCGCCGTGATCGTATAGTGGTCAGTACTTTGCGTTGTGGCCGCAACAACCCCGGTTCGAATCCGGGTCACGGCAGAATAGGGGCGTCTGCTTTTACTACTTGCACGAATGAAGGCAAAAAAAAGCCAATTGATGTGAACGAACGGCGCTTTACAGAGGAGTACTGCCTGACTGGATCGTTGATGAACGACAGAGACCACTCCGACCTCTTCTCGGGTTTCTTCAATGACTTACTAAGGATCTTCTTCACATTCGCCCATGCAGGGGAAGCCAGTTACACCAAAGCAAACGCAGGAAAGTGCAATTCAAGCAGAGACCAGGAGGTACTTGTTTACACCGAGAGTGGTCGGAGAATGGAACAATGCGCCCAGCCCTGTTGCTGGAGCCGATTCTTGATGAGATCTTGGGCTCACTAAGAAGCCCCCGCTGGATGCTAATCTTTCTGTTGTTCTTGCAGGTCCTGCGCTGCTTTTGAGCCGACAGAGCTCGTCCTGATCTGTCGGCACAGCCCAATTGCAAATGATCGGCTCCGCATACAGAAGGAACGTGCGTTTGGTACAAGAGTGCATGAAGGCACCGGAAATACATTGGGAACAAATGACCGGTCGCTCAATACCTCTGTGAAGTACAGGAGCGTGCAAAACGAGGCTGTTTCCGCCCGGTCTCGAACCGGGGACCTTTCGCGTGTTAGGCGAACGTGATAGCCGCTACACCACGGAAACCTGCAGGGACTGCTGCTGGTGTCTCGCTTGCGTTTCGGGCTGAGAAAGGGACGCGTCACTTTAGGCAGGGGGCGCTGGAGAGAGGAACAAAGGGCGCGATGAAACAAAACACCGAAACCCGGGATCTTTAGATCTTCAGTCTAACGCTCTCCCAGCTGAGCTATTTTCGGCGGTGCACAGAGCCCACAGCCACCTGCTCCAGCCTTCCTGTGTTGCGGCATGAGTGCACCAAGAGTAGCGTGAGAGTGTTGCAGGAACGTCACTCAGAAGGAAAGCCACCCAGGTGCGCCCTCTGAGCTCTGTCCAGCGCATCTTCCTCGCATGGACTCCTGCCTGCGACGGGCAGGAAACAATTAGCAAGAACAGAACAACACCCCATGGGTGTCTCATGACCACACCTTAGGTTGTGACACGTGCAGGTGTGAGGGGTTGCCGGGCTACTTTGGAGCAGAGCTTGGGCGGAGGGAGGGCGGGAAAGCAGACAAAGAGGTGACACCTCAAGGTCTGCACGATCACAGCTCTCCGCCGCCCCAGGCTTCCGCTCGATAAGCTGCTGGACACACCCGCCCCTCCTCACACAGACCGTGGAAAAGCCCCCGAGTCGGAGGGCTCTCTCTTCCTCCCAGGAGCTCTTGGACACGACGCACAGACAGGGTGCGGGGAGCCGCCGCCTGCAAACACAGCTCCAGGCAGGACTCCACTCCGTAGGAGCCGCAGAGCAGAGGAGATGGGGGCAGCTTAGCTCCTGTGCAGAGACCTGAGCTGCTGTTGCTGCAGACGCTGTCTTTTCTGCACTCGGGGTAGGAGTGAATGTTGAGTTGCCCTTAGAAATGAAGCAGAGTACTTCAACGGCACGGGTGTGTGTGTGTGCGTGCGCCCTGGTGATTCTGGGAGACAGATCGAACCTGGGCTAAAAGAGAGGAGGCTTAGCCCTCTTCCATTTGCTACTTCAAAGTTGTACAACCCATTTGTATCTGCTAGGCGGCGCAGTTGTCGTGCACAAAGAACGCTTTAAAAAAAGCGTCCAAAGCAAGTCATTCCGAGTTGGTCGTTTGTGTTTTCCGTTCAGACGCGAAATGCTGAAATGATCTCTCGGCTCCTCGGATGTCATTTCTGCTCCGTAAAGGAATCACAGCACGAGTCGGCTTCCAGCACGGTGGGTCGGGACACGATGCCGGGGGTCGGAGAGAGTGATGTCTTCCTCGTTAGTATAGGACCTGTCACGTGGACCTGTCACCTGTCCCCACCTGTCACGCGGGAGACCGGGGTACATCAGGACGCGCATTGAAGTGAAAGCAGGATGCGCTGCGACATGCACTGTGCAGATCCCGCCACACTAAGAGGTGAGTGGGTCTGTTCGATCACAGCACTAGGCGAATCCCCAATCCCCTTTTGTGCGTGGCGACAGAAGAAGTCTGGTCTGTTTCCGCCCGGTTTCGATCCAGGGATCTTTCGCGTGTGAGGCGAACGTGATAACCACTACACTACGGAAACTGTGGTCAGATGTGCCCAGCGGCCGAGCGCTGAGCTTCGCCACTGCGATTCAGCTGCTTCCAGTGCCTTTATTGGGGTGCGCTGATGGACCATGCTCTCTCTCCAGAGACCAGCATGCCTGTCATGGACGGAGCAGGAAAGACGGCGCCACATTCTACAGCCCTCTCCACGCAATCGACGAAATCGGGCTACTGAAGTGGAGAAAATCGCCTCTCCAGAAAGTGCAAATATCATCTTGGAGAGTATAAATCCTATTGCTGAAGGTCAGCCCTGTCTACCAGAGTGACCCTCCCACCTCCTGCAGCGATGGTCAGCTCGTCTCACACGCGAGAAGTTTCGGCTGGAAACAAGCGCCCCCTCTTCTCGCACGTTTTGCACGTTGAGTAGTTTTAATGCGGCTCCTTCGTACACAGTGCTGATCTTTTGGAAAGCAGGAGGCAAAATTGACACGTTCCCATACCGGGAGTCGAACCCGGGCCGCCTGGGTGAAAACCAGGAATCCTAACCGCTAGACCATATGGGAGTGCACAACCCTGCTGTTCCGGGCATCATGCAAGCAAACTACATAAATATGAGAAAACACGCAAGAGAGTTGTCACTCAGAGTGTCGAAGGGTCGATGTATACTGGGGCTCAGTTGAAATGCAACGTCAGGACTTTCCCGAATTATGTCACACGAAGAGAGCACAGCCTTTTCCGCCCTGCCACGTGTGTATCGGTAACTCGCCGTGATCGTATAGTGGTCAGTACTTTGCGTTGTGGCCGCAACAACCCCGGTTCGAATCCGGGTCACGGCAGAATAGGGGCGTCTGCTTTTACTACTTGCACGAATGAAGGCAAAAAAAAGCCAATTGATGTGAACGAACGGCGCTTTACAGAGGAGTACTGCCTGACTGGATCGTTGATGAACGACAGAGACCACTCCGACCTCTTCTCGGGTTTCTTCAATGACTTACTAAGGATCTTCTTCACATTCGCCCATGCATGGGAAGCCAGTTACACCAAAGCAAACGCAGGAAAGTGCATTTCATGCAGAGACCAGGAGGGACCTGTTTACTCCAAGAGTGGTCGGAGTATGGAACAATGCGCCAAGCCCTGTTTCTGGAGTCGATTCTTGATTAGATCTTGGGCTCACTAAGAAGCCCCCGCTGGATGCTAATCTTTCTGTTGTTCTCGCAGGTGTTGCGCTGCTTTTGAGCCGACAGAGCTCGTCTTGGTCTGTCGGCACAGCCCAATTGCAAATGATCGGCTCCAGGTACAGAAAAAACATGTGTTTGGTACAAGAGTGCATGAAGGCACCGGAAATACATTGGGAACAAATGACTGGTGGTTCAAGACCTCTGTGAAGTGCAGGAGCGTGCAAGAAGAAGCTGTTTGCACCCAGTCTCGAACCGGGGACCTTTCGCGTGTTAGGCAAACGTGATAGCCGCTACACTACGGAAACCTGTAGGGACTGTTGCTGGTGTCTCGCTTGCGTTTCGGGCTGAGAAAGGGACGCGTCACTTTAGGCAGAGGGCGCTGGAGAGAGAAACAAAGGGCGCGATGAAACAAAATGCCGAAACCCGGGATCGAGCCAGGGACCTTTAGAACATACTCTCACGCATCGTTAGAATATGTGCGTTTGATCATCAATTGCGTAACAACCACATTCGTTCGACTTGAGCAATGAAGCTCATAGTTTTCAAATTTTGAAAGCTGTCATTGAGCACATCATAGTGTGCAGTACGCCCCGTAACTTGCGTACTTCAACAGAAAGAAGAGCAGACAGCTCCATAAATATGCGAGGCGCAGAGAGTGCAAGGCGAGCCGCACACGTTTCGGTGGCTGAGAGAGGGCAGTTTTTGCTTCTGCATTTCCCAAGTAAGGACGCATGACAACAAGCGATCGCGGTGCTCATTTACGACATAGTGGTGATGAGTTTTCAGTACGTGTTCTTTTGAACGAGCAATGAGGTTGCTGCCTTGGACAGCTGACTGCACGCTCTCATTGTGCCACGTGATGAGTATTCACCAGGCTCGTTCAGTCATTAGTCCGGAGCGCGCACTTTGTGGGGGGCGGGGGACCGCGTTCGCGCTCTGCCCCCGGTCTCTTGCGCGAGTACTAAATCTCACGGACAGGGGGGCCTCGTCATTGATTGTTACAGGTGAGACGGGGATTAGGAGGAGACCCCGACTGATGGGTAAAGGGGAGCACTAACACCAGAGGGACAACCCTGGCGTCTCTTTTTGAGAGACGCCCTGGGGTTTCCTAATGGCCAAGGAGGGTCGGGACCTCGGTTTGACGCCTCCCCCGAAGGACGGCGCCTGTTTGTGCAGCAGAGTGTCGCCATCAGGAGGCTGGGGCGTAAGAGAGCCACACAGCCCGCAGGGTGAGCGCTCCCTACTGGTCCCAGTCACACCTCTTGCAGGAGCAGCAGCAACCGGAGCTTTTCCGGGGTGGAATCTCCCACCCGGGTGCCGGCCAGGCTCACACCTGCTGGGCTGCCCCGGGGGTGAGCCCAGTCGAGAGTCGCAGGGCCAGATCTAGTCACCGGGGAGAAACGATACAAGTGAAGGATTGCTCGGCTCTCGGCACTTGAAAAGACCGACAAATGTCTCGTTCCCGCCGGAGCTGAATGTACCCGCATGTGTGGTGTCGTCTTCTTCCCCCGCCCCGCTGTGTTTGCTGTATTGTCTCTGAAGCCTGCCCCCCCGAGACGAGACGGGCTGTTCCTGTGCACCAATTAACACTTTACAGGTGCCATTCCCCGGCATTGTGGCCATTGTCGGTGCTCACACGCGATAAGATAAGGCGGAGGAGAGCGGGGCATGCCCAGCGGCAGACATTCAAGGAGGGGGCAGTGCGAGGTGAGGTGAGGTGCGACACGCCGGAGCCCCGACGCAGCTAATGCGGAGCACTTGTTGGACTGGCATCGAAAGGACGTGTGCGCACGGAGCGAGCCTTCCCTGCGGCGGAGCGCGGGAACTTTCTCCCCCCCTCCCGCTGCAGGAGTTGTGTGCACTGCAGCGGTGCCGAGAGAAAAGCACAGAAGGCAGCAGGCTCTGGAGAGCAGGTAAGAGACGGAGCCTTGTGGGCAGGCGAGCAGGCCCGTTTTTTGGGAAATTGCTGAAAAGGTTTGTTCGGTGTGTGGCAGGCGCACGTCGCGAGCTTGCGTGGCGATCTGCCGGTCTGGAGTTATGCAAATGAGGCCGAATTGCATCCCGGGACATGCTGCGAATGCGCAACGGCGACTGCAGATGTGTAGGAAACGGCGCGCTCGTTTTCTCGTTTTGCCCACACTTTTGAGTGTTAGTGTGGCGTGTGAGTGTGTGAAAGAGTGGGCCCAGCAGGAGGCGGTGGCGTGCGGGGCGAGGAGGTGGCCTAGGCTGCGCGATTTGTGCTGTGGGTGCGGGCCGCTTGCAGGGGCCTGTTTAACTCATACTTACCTGGCAGGGGAGATACCTTGATCAAGAAGGAGGTTCACCCAGGGCGAGGCTTGGCCATTGCACTCCGGCTGTGCTGACCCCTGCGAATTCCCCAAATGTGGGAATCTCGACTGCATAATTTCTGGTAGTGGGGGACTGCGTTCGCGCTCTCCCCTGATGTGCTTGGTCCAAAATCAGATACAGGAGGGTTAGGACACCACGAGCTGCGTGGCTGCGGAAGGATCCCGGTTCGACAGGAGTGGACGCCGCTGCTGGTTCTCGCTGGCTTTTAGTTAGGGGTCCGGAGAAGCATC
Source organism: Lepisosteus oculatus (assembly GCF_040954835.1). Lineage (NCBI taxonomy): Eukaryota > Metazoa > Chordata > Actinopteri > Semionotiformes > Lepisosteidae > Lepisosteus > Lepisosteus oculatus. Next base: position 224,845 of record NW_027167687.1, read on the forward strand.
TCAAGCTAGTTCCACTACTCCTTCCGGACGTTCATTCCCTTTTCAAAGTCGGTCGTTTTGCTGTAGTCTGCGTTCTTTAGGCTGATTATCGAGGTTAGCCTTTATTTGGTCATGGGGGGCCTCGGTACTGTATGCTGAGTCTAAAGACAGTTTCACCCGTTTTCTGATTGCTCGGTTCTGTACCAGTGCAGACATGTCAAACAGTGAATGGCTGTACCTCTATTGTATCCGTGCTCAATGAATGAAATCGGTAACAAATGAATAAATGTCTAGTTATACGAAAAACGAGTGGTTTATCGACTCATCTTCATTTGCAGATTTAGAGGCAGCTTCGATATTCGTTTTACAGACGGGTTTTTTTTTTTGAATATGGGTCACACACATGCCACAGCAACAAAACATCTCTAGAGATGAGGCTATAGATCACCTTTCCATCCTGCAGGTTTTCCTCCCAAAGCCTACGGCACCAACGGCGACCCCTGCTGGCCGGGAGAGCAAAAGCTTACAGCACCTGTTATTCCCAGGCAGTCTCCCATCCAAGTACTAACCAGGCCTTACGCTGCTTAGCTTCCAAGATCAGACGAGATCAGGCGTGTTAAGGGTGGTGTGGCCGTAAGCGAAAGCCCTGGCGCCTGACTCGCTACTTGAAGCTATGTGTGGCGGGGGTTCCGTGCCCCCCGAGCGGGACTGAAGGATCGTTCGTGTGCAACTCTTTGGAAAGGAGCTGCTTTCCAAATCGCATTGCGTGCCTGGATGTTGGCGAATGCGCTCCCTTGTGTTGGCTCGTCCCGCACTGGAGGAGGACAAACAATCTGCACGGAGGAGCACCAGGCAAGTCTTCACCAGACAAAAACCTCCAGTGCACAGCACTCTGGAAACATTTCGGGGCTTTCGCGTGTTTATTTCAGCACGTAAAGCGCACCGGTCCAACACGTCGGCCGGGCGCGCGGCGCCTCCGCCCTGTTGCTGCCCCTGCAGCTGCTTCACTTTTCCCTTTAGTTGCCATCGATTTTTTTGTAGTGCTATACATATACGATTGAGGTATCTTAGAGTTCTCCTTCGAAGACCCAGCACTCTCTTTTCTTTTCCCAGTGTTACTCATATCGGACTTTTTAAACCTAAAAAAAAATCGTTTTTTCTTTCAATTATAACTGAAGTTTAAACAACTAGTGTTAAGTCCTTATTTTTCTGTAGTCAAAAAAAGCAAAAATTAACATTCAGGTCATGAAAACCCCAAAAAACCTCCCCAACCACTAAACTTTACCTCCCACCTGAGCGCCATCTTGAACGCCCCTACCACCAGAGAATGCTCACGATTTCGGAAGCTGTCTCCGGGACGTGCTGATTCCACACATCCTGAATAAATCATGATATTGTTAGTTGCTGTAGCTAGACGTTCAAATGAGTTTCATGGCCAGATGGACTGTTTCCTCCAGCGGTATAATATTGCAGTGAGACAGCACGATGCCTGCAAGACTATGTCACGCTAAACGCCACAGATTGTGTTTGTCCGTTCGTGTCAGTCGTCCCGCAGCCACGGGAAGTGGGACACAAACATGCTGCAATGCTTTCAAGACGTTAGGATTTGTTTGTGCAACATCCAAGAAGAGTACTTGTGGCTTGAATGTGAACTGTACGTGCCCGCCCCCTTTCCTCTGTAGTGCATGAGTTCCTCCCGGCATGCCCTTCGTCATTGTTCTGTCATCTTGTATTTAAAGGGTTGTATCTCTGCTGCTGAAAATAAGCAACGGTTTTCTCACAACGCCCTTTGTTCCCAACGGAGCCCTTGTCTGTCATGAAATTCTTCAAAACCTCAAGCTAGAAGAAGAAGAAGACGACAAATATGAAGCGTTATAGCAACGACATGCCATGAGACGATCGATAACGATTTCCATAGGATCCCCGCGGTTGCCTGGCAACCGTCAGCTTTGCGCAGTGGCAGTATCGTAGCCTGTGAGGTTTAGCCGAGGCGCGATTATTGCTAGTTGAAAACTTTTCCCAATACCCCGCTTCCGCCGGTTTGCAATACAATCGGCGAAAGCAATTTTTGACAGTCTCGTCAGAGACTGAGCAAGGTGTTTAAAGACAGATTTGGTCACGGTGATATCATGGTAGAAAGAAACGAGCTTGTTACGTGTCAACAGAAACGCTCTTTAGCTCTTTCAGCTTTATGCAGAGAACAGCGTCTGTCGAGATTACTTTTGTGTCAGCGCGAAACGCCGTGTGCTGTCAGTATGATTTCATATTGCTCATAGCGGCGCCTGGCTTTTGTCTGTCAAACGTTAGGTTGCGCTTCTTCATGCTGCATCGTCGGCATGAGTGGAGCATTTTAAACGTCTGTACTTACTGCGCCCCATAAGAAATCGTTTGTCCCCATTCAAAAGAGATTGTGCGATGTCCTGCAGCGTTCGCAAAGCAAACCTTTGACAGTTTGAAAAGAGGAATTTATTCTGCTTCCTGTGCGTGCAGTAGTTACAAAGTTGAACGTCTTTACATGATCTGCTGCAGTTTTCAGTGGGTGGGCTTTGTCAAATGGCTTGGAAAAACGCACTGTGTTTCGGCTCGGGAAACATCATGAGCAGTGTCCTGCATGTTTTCTGTGTATAGCTGTCTTTTAACGCATACAGAATTCATTCGAAATCATTGATTTCTCCAATTAACAAGGGTCCCTTTTTGAACCTGCCAGAAGCATTCTTTCAATGTAACAGATTTACTCCGGGGAAGGGCAGCATGACATTGAGAGTAGCTCAAGCTTTCAGCACCTTTATCTGACTGCATGTATGCAGACACTGCTCAGAATCCCCTGTAAGATTCTCCTTCAATTCCGTTTTGCAGTGCTTTAGCTCTTTGAAAAGGCTTCGCTTTGCTAGTCACAATCCAAGGCTCATGACAGCATTTGAAAACATTCGCAACTGCGTTGGCCGGGAATCGAACCTGGGTTAACTGCTTTGAAGGCAGCTATGCGCAACACTGGCTCGCTCCAGAATAAATCTCACGTCGAGGGCATATTTTTTTCCATTTTACCGTGAGTCGGGCTCAGCTGCACAGAGGAGAGAGCAGAGCAATGAGGTTACGGGGACAGGGGAGTCACACGCTGGCGGTTTGAATACGCGGAAGATCACTGAGGGATCCACAGTATATGGACCCTCCGTGCGCCATCAGTCCGCACTCCGGACTCTGAATCCTGCCATCCGAGTTAAGATCTCGGCGGAACCTGAGGCGCAGTTCCTTCTTAAAACGTAATCTGGTGAGCATTTCTAGAATCGTACTTGTATAGATGCAGCCTTTAATGTGTTGCTAGGTTAAAATTGATGACTTCTTGTATTTCAGTAGGCAACTGCCCTCTTGATTTCGGATTTAATTTCTTTATTACAGGGGCGCTTTTATGATGACAGAGTCATGTTCAGGTACTTTGCTTGATGGAGGAAGCTCATTTCGGACTCTGTGATCTGCTCACCTGGAAAGGTCTGCTATACTACTACAAGAGAGAAGTAGAGTCTGGAAGAAGGGACAATTTTATGATGCTTTGGAAGATAATGTTTTTTTTTTCTTATACTGAAAATGAAAGGTAGTTGTTTCTATATGGACTCAGTCTTTGGAATTTGTATATTTATATATTTCAGTGAACCCTCAGCCATTCCTTCTGTATTGTAATTCAATTTCTCTTTTAAAATTCTTTCCCCACTTCTAGGACCTGCAGTTGCTGAACTCCACAATGGCTTCTATTGGAAAGTCTGTGACTGAGACCAAGTAAGTGTTCACTTTTTTATGAAACCATTATTTATTTATTGCATTTTATATAAATGCAATAAAATCATTATGCTCAAACTATGAGAGAGAAAATTAAGGATAATTTAAGAAATCAGTCTTGTTTCTATACACAGATGGTATTATTTATTTTCAAAGGAAACCCGCGCGGATTCCCCTGGTGTGCAAGATGTACCTGAATACTCTTGATCAGCTTCCTGCTCACTTGAAGAGGGCGTGTATGTGTAAGGCTTCTGTAGTTTCTTTTTGAAATCATTGTTACAACATATTATGTAAAAGCATGTTGAAAAGAATCTACCTGCATTCCAGCGGCCCTGAGCAAGAGGCCGCTGTCCAGGAGGAAGAGATGCCAGAGGCTGCTCTAGAAACTGAAACAGAAGCGGATAAGGAAGGGGAAGATGTGAGCTCTGAAGAACTCTATCAGCAGTAAGACTTTTTTATTTTTCAGATGTATCTATTTTTTACTAAAATTCTAATTTGTCTTATAGGTATAAAATGTTTAAACCGGTGTTTTATATCCTTACAGGCCCTGAGTAGTTAAAAAGTATCAGCAGGCCGGAAGAGAGTGGCCCAAGCTGGACTCTATAGAAAGCACTCCCTGGATGCTCCTCTCCTGATTGGATTCAAACAGTACCTTATCAAGGATCTGGGAGTGGCAAATTATTCTCAGGAGGTATTTATTTTTTAAAGGCATTTAAAATTAAGCAATGGTATCTTCATTGTAAATGTTTTTATTTCTTAGCTTAAAATTCACCCATGTGAAATGATGTCAGCCATAAACATCATGACTCTATATTTCCTACCTGAATCTATTCTACTTAAATTATTACATTATACACAATTTGAGTTCATTTTAAAAAGTAAAAGGTAATGAAAGGAATGCATTTTCATAAGAAAGATAATACCGACATGCATGTGATAATCTTCCTTATATCATGTAGTGCATCATTTGGACACTTTGTGGGCTTCAAATACAAAGCAAATCATGTTCTATGGTACAAGATAAATACAAAACTTAAGCTTTTATTTTAATTAGATTTGTTTATAAAGCATAAGCAATCATTTATTACATTAATATATGTGAAAATAACATTTTAGCATCATACGTTTAGTATATTTAGTCCCTAATGCTGAAAGAAATGATCATAGAACATGACATCTAACCTTACCTGCGGTGTTTTTAATCCCTATTGCTCAATGCACGGTGAAAGCATTCCATACATGTGTCTGACAATGAGGAATGGGCCCCTGAGACAGTCATTTGCCTGTTTCACAAATGATCGTATTTTACTAGAGATTCTGTTTGGGATTCAGATGTGCATTCGGACAGCAATCCCTTTCAAGAAATGATACGTTCTGGATGAGGTCAAAGGTGCTGGAACACTGTATCTAGGATGTGTTTGCAGAGACTGTGTGTCTCCTGCTTCAACGCAGTGATAAACAGATGTGCTCCTTTAATTTATTGGTACATGCCCAGGGCAGTAAGCAGTCTGAGGATTTATTTCCAGATGGCATAGAGCAGTGAAGCAGTGAAGTAGTGCAAAACACTGGATCATTATATTATTAGAATCTATTCTACTTAAATTATTACATTATACTCAATTTGAGTTCATTTTAAAAAGTAATAGGTAATGAAAGGAATGCATTTTCATAAGAAAGATAATACCGATATGCATGTGATAATCTTCCTTATATCATGTAGTGCGTCATTTGGACACTTTGTGGGCTTGAAATACAAAGAAAATCATGTTCTATGGTACAAGATAAATACAAAACTTAAGCTTTTATTTGAATTAGATTTGTTTATAAAGCATAAGCAATCATTTATTACATTAATATATGTGAAAATAACATTTTAGCATCATATGTTTAGTATATTTAGTCCCTAATGCCGAAAGAAATGATCATTTGTTTAACAGGGTCTGTCTCAGAGGATGCAGTACTCCTGAAGGGTCTCAAACCCTACATTTCGGATGCCTAGCTGTATCCCTCACATGTGGCACCTCAGAATGACTTCTAACCTTACCTGTGGTGTACTCAGTCCCTATTGCTCAATGCACGGTGTACATAGTGCATACATGTGTCTTGAGAATGAGGAATGGGCCCCTGAGACAGTCATTTGCCTGTTTCACAAACAGGGACCTGGACCTAGACCTGGCCCGTACAGGGCTCAAACCCGCGACCTTGGCGTTATTAGCACCACGCTCTAACCAACTGAGCTAACCGGCCTCACGACAGTGCTCCTCTCTGTGCTGCAAAAAATCAAACTCAGGGAATTTCTTTTGTCCTCCTTTGAATAGAAAGCCGTGTAATTCAGTGTACGGGCTTTCTCGTGCAGTTTCATGGTTCTTGTAACCCAAATCCTACACTGGCCTGAAGTGCCCCCCCATTTCACAGCATTTTTCAGCTGATTTAAAATGTACCTAAAGGAGAAGCATTATTGAAGACCATCAATTACCAAGAGCTTTTGTCAAAGGTTTTGGTGGTCATTTTGAATGACCACAGAGCGCTGTGACCTCGGTTTTACATCTCATCCAAAAGACAGCGCCCTTTTACAACACAGCATCTCCGTCACTATACTGGGGCATTGGGACCCGCACAGACCTCAGGGTGAGCGCCCCCCCGCCGGCACCATTAACACCGCTTCCAGCTGGAAGCTTTGTTTTTCCCTGTAGCTCATCCTCATCCAGGTACTGACCTGGCTCACACCTGCTTAGCTTCAGTGGGTTTTCAGTTGCGAGTTGCAAGGGGATGCAAGTGATGGAGCCGCTCGCTGCAAAAGCCACTGCATTGGCCGGGAATCGAACCCGAGCCTCCCGCGTGGCAGGCGAGAATTCTACCACTGAACCACCAATGCTCAGTGCCTGGGCCTTCAAAAAAGACGCTTTTTTGGTGCTCTGTGCAAAACGCGTCGACATATGCTTCCAGCTGCAAAATGCCATTTGCGGACGCTGAAGAACTTATTTCCAAGGCAGCGGGTACAAGCGATTGGGCGTTTTAAAACCACCAGGAACAGCAAAGAGGCGCGCTTCTTTGCTTGTGCCGAAACACACCGACTGAAGGCGGACAACGTAGTCGGCAGGATTGGAACCTGTGCGGGGAGACCCCAATGGATTTCTAGTCCATCGCCTTAACAACTCAGCCACGACTACAGCAAGCCCCACCGCAGCTGCGTTCTTGCTACAATCTTACCTGGATCGCGAGGCGCCGGCGGAAGCCTATTTCAAAGTCGTTCTCCGTTTCAAAAAAACATTTCCAAAATACAAGCCTTGCAGACAGACACGCCTCAGAGGACTTAAGGGTGGCTTCATGTCGGAATGATAAAGTCTCCCCGTCCGGACATGAAAATGCCACTTTGTTACACACAAAAAAAGAATCAACAACAGAGAAATGCCCACAAGCATTTGAAAAGCCGCACCACGTCGCACTTGAAATAGCTCTTACATTAGTGGTAGATGCAGGAATCGCCTTTTTATTTACGCTCTTACCAACGCGATGGAAAGCAAAACAAAGCAAAGCAGAGCAAAACAAAACAAACAAACGAAAACCCTCACGTCCTGCACTTGCATATAACGCCGTTACGTGCCCAAGCGGTATTGTACGTCATCCTAGCACTGCATCCCGGGTCGTACGATATATGGGAACGAGCACACGCCATGAATCGTCTCGAATCACTCCCTACAGCTGTAAGGCGCCTTGAAGCGTGCACCCCCAACATTCTTCTTTGCGCATCTGTGAAAGGTAAACTCTTGAGCAAACTCTGAACCAGCTCTAAGGAAACTAATCCGATTAGACGTTACTTTGACTCATCCTTTAAGGGACCCTTGTTAATTGGAGAAATCAATGATTTCGAATGAATTCTGTATGCGTTAAAAGACAGCTATACACAGAAAACATGCAGGACACTGCTCATGATGTTTCCCGAGCCGAAACACAGTGCGTTTTTCCAAGCCATTTGACAAAGCCCGCCCACTGAAAACTGCAGCAGATCGTGTAAAGGCGTTCAACTTTGTAACTACTGCACGCACAGGAAGCAGAATAAATTCCTCTTTTCAAACTGTCAAAGGTTTGCTGCAGGACATCGCACAATCTCTTTTGAACGGGGACAAACGATTTCTTATGGGGCGCAGTAAGTACAGACGTTTATAAAGCTCCACTCATGCCGACGATGCAGCATGAAGAAGCGCAACCTAACGTTTGACAGACAAAAGCCGGGCGCCGCTACGAGCAATATGAAATCAAACTGACAGCACACGGCGTTTCGCGCTGACTCAAAAGTGATCTCGACAGACGATGTTCTCTGCATAACGCTGAAAGAGCTAAAGAGCGTTTCTGTTGAGACGTAACCCATTGGGCAAAAGACGTATAATATACGTCTATTAAACGCATATCTTAGACGTCTAAATGTGGTCTACAATTCGTCTAGAATGAAATTCTAATATACGTCTAAAGTTATACGTCAATTATACGTCTATATTTAGACGTTCATTATACATAAATGGTTGGAGTTCTATTATACGGATAAATTTAGAGGACTATTATACATATATGGTTGGAGTTCCGGATAACTTTAGAGGTCTATTATACGTATATGGTTAGAGGTCTATTATACGGATAACATTAGAGGTCTATTATACGTATATGGGTAGAGGTCTATTATACATCAAAGATAGATTTTATAGGTGTAGAAACAAGTAAAACAAGCCAATGATTAGGTTTAGAAATGTATTCTGAAAATACACATTCACACCTGAAACATATGTATTTCAAATTATACATTGTATACAATCAATCAACAATCAACATATGGGCAATAATCATAAAAACACAACTAGTCTTAAACTTCAGCTACAAATTCTGGTAACATGGCAATATACAGTATATTGTATATTGCCGGCCACGGCAATATACAATATACTGACGGCCACTCTGACGGCCACGACCACTCTAATCTCTCCGTCTGTGTTCTCCAAGACGGTTTTCCGAACTCATACATCAGAAAGACCACCGAAACTAAAATTATTCTGCAGCTAGGATCACACATTCTCCCTTCCCTTAACGACAGATTACTGTTCTTTTAAATTTTCTCCATTCATTGGAAGTTTCATTTCACACCTCTCTGCACCCATTCTGACTTCACACCTCTTGATTGGCCTCTCTTTCTGTCCCCTGCTCCCGCCTCTCACTCCTCCTCCCTCTCAACCTTTGTTCTCCCGCTACTTTACCTTTGCCTACTGCCCTGTCTCTCTCACACCTGAAGAAGGCTCCACGGCCGAAACGTTGTGTTCTCTTTCTTCTTTTTTTCAGCATGGAATAAACCTATTACTTGTTCCAATATACAGTATAGTAATGACAAACAGAAAACTAATTACATTAACACACTAACTCAAAACCACATTTTGATTCAAATATACATTTTAAAATGTACAACTTCTATATTTCCAAGAAAAAAATATTACATAAAATATAAAATATTACAATGGAAGTTAAGACGATTTTTGTCCACTATTTGCAAACCCTGTCTAATTGTCCTAACAGTTAGAACCAAAAACCTATTATTTTCAGAGTCCAGATCTCTTGGCCCCCTGCCTTGCATATGCATTCTTCAAGTAACACATTGCGTGCTCCTTTATTTCTTTTTCTGTTGATGTAGGGTGGGACTTCAGCACCGCAGCTAGGAGAAAATTATATAATATTACTTCCCAAATAAATAATGATTAATATCTTCTTTAGTATAATCTAAAAAATGAACGGTTTACTAAGCTCAAAGCTGAAATAAATGTATAAAATTTGGCTTGCATCATAGCAGTTGAGCAATAAAGTCTGTCCTAATTAAAGAGTACCCAAAGTTTGAAAGTACAACATAGAATAAGAATAAGAGAAACGGCAAAACGATTTTGTGTCATCTTCCCCATTCACACTATTTTATGTGCCATTTTTTTTGCTTATTCACATACTATTTTAATCAAAATAATATTAAGAAAGATCTGTATGTATTCAGATAGTATTATTATTGTTCATACTTACTCGTCAAAAGAGGATTGCTGAGATATTTTCGGATATACTTCTACGTTTGAAAAACGTGTCCAAAATGGTGACCAACGAATACTAGCAATGCATTGTGGTATATAACCGGAAAATATGATGGGTTCGATATTTTCTCAACGTATGCGTTTATTAATGTTGTCGATATTATGGTTGAAATTTAACATTGATAATACATCGCTGCTATGAGCTGATGTGCAATTTTAACGCATGCAAATATTAAGGATCGGTCACTGTTGTATGGTATTATATATAATGACATTATGGAATAGGATGGGGACAGGCCTGGCATCACAGGGGGAGGGGGGAATGTCGCCCCTTCAGTTTTGGGCAAAAAGATTTACCTAACTTAATTTGCACCCTAAAAAAATAGTTGTACTTTGTCAATGGTCAGACAACACTAAATGACACGAACAGTCACTCAGTCTGTTTGATGGGCAGGAGGGCTATCCGTCCAGGAACTGCACATATTATTGAGTGTCAACATTACGATCCTGTTTGCTCAGGTGGACCGATTCCTTGCAGTAGTTTATCATTATACTTAAAATCGTTATATAACTAGGACTAGTTATAGCAGTCTGTGCTTTCTGTTGGTTTTACAACATTTTTTTCTTAACGATTCAGAACGTCCATGTAGCTGCAAAAATGAACGCTTATGGTACTTTTCGCTCCAGGCAATACAAACCTTGAGAGTGACGAAAAATGTGAAACTGAACTTCATCGCAAATACCAGATTGCTAGTCGTTATCTTCTATCATGAAGCACTAATCAATGGCATAGCTGCGAGATTTCATTTGGGTAGCTGCACCGTACAGCTCCGTTTCAACCGAAATATCACTCCCCCCTCAGAATTTCAGACGCCCCCCTACAGATTTTTCCTCGGGCACCGCGCACTGATGGGGGACTTTTGTCAAGAAAATAAAAATAGAAACTCTATAGGCACTGAAACATTTTACTGTTTTTTTTCAGGCAGGTGGCAAGACCCCCTCAGCAAAACCCTTGTATGCCAAGCTGTGGGCATTGATTCGTCGAATATACGTATATTTACGGCGAAATTACGGCTATACGTATATATACGTCGCCTCGACGTATAATCAACGTCGAATTGCAACCGTAAAATCGACGACATGAATAAACGCATATATAACGTCGAAAAAACATCTAACACAGTGCCTGAGGCTTTTTACTGTATGTATCGTGTGTGCCGCAACTAGGAGTATACGGCACTCTGCACAGTGTACGAAGTAAATTATTTTCGCAGTAATTAATTTATTATATTTACTATATTTATTATACACGTGTAAATTAATTGCTGCGAAAATAATTTACTTCGTACACTGTGCAGAGTGCCGTATACTCCTAGTTGCGGCACACACGATACATACAGTAAAAAGCCTCAGGCACTGTGTTAGATGTGTTTTCGACGTTATATATGCGTTTGTTAATGTCGTCAATTTTACGGTTGCAATTCGACGTTGATTATACTTCGAGGCGACGTATATATACGTATAGCCGTAATTTCACCGTAAATATACGTATATTCGACGAATCAATGCCCACTGGGAACAAGCTCGCTTCTTTCTACCATGATGTCACCATGACCAAATCTGTCTTTAAACACCTTGCTCAGTCTCTAACGAGACTGTCAAAAATTGCTTTCGCCGATTGTATTGCAAACCGGCGGAAGCGGGGTATTGGGAAAAGTTTTCAACTAGCAATAATCCCGCCTCGGCTAAACCTCACAGGCTACGATACTGCCACTGCGCAAAGCTGACGGTTGCCAGGCAACCGCGGGGATCCTATGGAAATCGTTATCAATCGTCTCATGGCATGTCGTTGCTGTAACGCTTCATATTTGTCGTCTTCTTCTAGCTTGAGGTTTTGAAGAATTTCATGACAGACAAGGGCTCCGTTGGGAACAAAGAAACCCGTTGATTCTTTTCAGCAGCAGAAATACAACCCTTTAAATACAAGATGACAGAACAATGACGAAGGGCATGCCGGGAGGAACTCATGCACTACAGAGGAAAGGGGGCGGGCACGTACAGTTCACATTCAAGCCACAAGTACTCTTCTCGGATGTTGCACAAACAAATCCTAACGTCTTGAAAGCATTGCGGCATGTTTGTGTCCCACTTCCCGTGGCTGCAGGATGACTGACATGAACGGACAAACACAATCTGTGGCGTTTAGCGTGACATAGTCTTGCAGGCATCGTGCTGTCTCACTGCAATACTATACCGCTGGAGGAAACAGTCCATCTGGCCATGAAACTCATTTGAACGTCTAGCTACAGCAACTAACAATATCATGATTTATTCAGGATGTGTGGAATCAGCACGTCCCGGAGACAGCTTCCGAAATCGTGAGCATTCTCTGGTGGTAGGGGCGTTCAAGATGGCGCTCAGGTGGGAGGTAAAGTTTAGTGGTTGAGGATTTTTTTTGAGTTTTTCATGACCTGAATGTTAATTTTTGCTTTTTTTGACTACAGAAAAATAAGGACTTAACACTACTTGTTTAAACTTCAGTTATAATTGAAAGAAAAAAAAACGATTTTTTTTAGGTTTAAGAATTTCGATATGAGTAACACTGGGAAAACAAAAGAGAGTGCTGGGTCTTCGAAGGAGAAGTCTAAGAAACCTCAATCGTATATGTATAGCACTACAAGAAAATTGATGGCAACTAAAGGGAAAAGTGAAGCAGCTGGAGGGGACGTGGAAAGAGTGCTGGAGATGCGCTCGTACGCGAGCGTTCGCAGCCCAAGTGAGACTCAGCTGCCAGAGGAAGAGCCGGAGTCCCTGCCCAGCACACCTGTGAAAACCCCGGCAGCCAAGAGAGGAAGGGGCGACCTGACGCTGGAGGAGCTCCAGACCAACATCTTCAACATGATGGCACAGAGCATGGGTGAGCTGAAGGAAATGATTTGATCTAATACAGTCGAAATCGAAAGTCTTAAAAAGTCCATGGACTGTGTGTTTAAAGAGGTTGAAGACTTAAAGAGTGAAGTAAAAGTTCTTAAACAAGTAAATACCAAACAAGAAAAGCATATTAAAGAACTTGAATTGAAAGTGAACGATGTAGATAGATACCGTCGATGATGGAATTTAAAATTATTTGGAGTTAAAGAGGAACGTGATAAGGACCTTGTTGCAACAGTGAAGGGTATCTGTAAAAGGACCCTGCCGGACCAGGAGGACGTAATATCGGCCATTGACTTTGTTCACAGGCTCGGGAGAGCGAACATGTCTGGGCAAGTGCGCCCCAGATCGATTATAATACAGTTCACCAAGAGGACGGCGAGGGACATGCTGTGGCGAGCGGCGAGGGGGAATGAGTATTTGAATGGGAACAAACTGAGGTTTGCAGAGGACCTGTCTGCCGCGGACAGGAGCACCAGGAACCAGCTGTGGCCCCAGGTTGAAGCTGCCAGAAGAGAGGGGAGGAGAGCCTACTTTGTGGGAGCGAGGGCCTTTGTGGACGGGAAGGAGATTTGCTCCCAGTGACTGCTCAGTTAATGATTATGTTTGGTTATATTTGTTATACCAGTATATACTAGTGTTTCTTTAGTGTTAGTTTGGAATGGTGTAGTTAAGTGTTAAGGACTGTTATAGTTCTGGTTCTTTGAAAAACTCAATAGTTTAGACAGTCTTAGAGTTAGTTATTTGCTTTTGTGTATGTCTTTTTCATGAATGCCAGAGGTACTCGAAATGTTGTTAAAAGAAAAACTGTGTGCTGAGTTTTATTTTTTACAGGAAACGCATGCATGTTGAAACTAAAGTTTATAAATAATTGAGAAATATTAAAGCAAGGAAAATATGATACGTGTAAAATATACAATTTGATCACATAATTACTTAATTACCTCTGGTAGTTAAATGCTTTTTTCTGCTGCGTTTTTTTTCTCTTGTACATGACTCTGATCCTCTTGTTGTATTTGTATTTGTAAATTCTATGTTTAATAAAAAAAAAATTAAAAAAGCATTCTCTGGTGGTGTCCTGCAGGCTTCCTGTGGGTGTGCGTTGGTGGTATAGTGGTGAGCATAGCTGCCTTCCAAGCAGTTGACCCGGGTTCGATTCCCGGCCAACGCAGTGGCGAATGTTTTCAAATGCTGTCATGAGCCTTGGACTGTGACTAGCAAAGCGAAGCCTTTTGAAAGAGCTAAAGCACTGAAAAACGGAATTGAGGGAGAATCTTACAGGGGATTCTGAGCGGTGTCTGCATACACGCAGTCCGATACGGGTGCTGAAAGCTTGAGCTACTCTTAATGTCATGCTGGCTTTCCCCGGAGTAAATCTGTTACATTGAAAGAATGCTTCTCGCAGGTTCAAAAAGGGACCCTTGTTAATTGGAGAAATCAATGATTTCGAATGAATTCTGTATGCGTTAAAAGACAGCTTTACACAGAAAACATGCAGGACACTGCTTATGATGTTTCCCGAGCCGAAACACAGTGCGTTTTTTCAAGCCATCTGACAAAGCCCGCCCACTGAAAACTGCAGCAGATCGTGTAAAGACGTTCAACTTTGTAACTACTGCACGCACAGGAAGCAGAATAAATTCCTCTTTTCAAACTGTCAAAGGTTTGCTTTACGAACGCCGCAGGACATCGCACAATCTCTTTTGAACAGGGACAAACGATTTCTTATGGGGCGCAGTAAGTACTGTTACTGTCACTGCTCGATACCGACGTTGGCCTACTATACCATGTTCAGCCACTGCTAGAAAATGTACGGCTCTAGCACCGGAGCAAACAACAGGAGGGCCGATGTCGAACAGGCACACATGTCAGACATGGAGAGCGATGAGAATGGGATTCGAACCCATGCCTGCAGAGCACAATGGATTAGCAGTCCATCACCTTAACCACTCAGCCACCTTGTCGACGAAACTGGGCTGTCCGGACATGGGTTGGCGCGCTCCAGATGATCTTTTTCTTTTTTTCCCCACGTACTCGAGGGTCATTTTCCTGTTCCACATGTGATTTCAACATTTTCCTTGGGAGATGTCAAGCCAGCAAGCCACTGCTGTGGTTCAGTGGCCAGTGTGGAGTTCAGTGGCCCTGTTGTACACAGAAAGCACATTGAGCTCCTTGGACATGAAAAGTTCCAGATAAAAGCCATTTGTCATCCTTTCTCTTGGTGTCGATGTTGCTATTGTATGTAAAGGTGGCAACTTGCTCAGCGAGCAGGCGGAGCACACACCGAATGCAGATGTGTCTGAGTGGTGTGTCCAAGTGGCTGCAAAAGGACAACACTCCTGGGGCGCCGTGGCTTAGTTGGTTAAAGCGCCTGTCTAGTAAACAGGAGATCCCCGCCTATGGCTAGACTTAATTAAATGCAAGTATTCATTTCCTGTCTTTAACGCGACTTGTTTTTCTTAAAATGGATGCAACTTGCAAAACATGAAATACAAGCCTTGCTAATCAGCGCTAGCGGCTGGCAAAAAAAAGGAGTCAGCTATTTTTTTTTCTTTAACCTTAACCCTGCTAACGGAGAAGAGTTAAACGACCGAGTCTATGCAGCTTAAACGGTGCGCAAGTCGGGTTCTTAGCTGAAAGGGTGGTATATCACGCTCACCCCAGTCCTTAATCTTTTAAAGAGGATACAAAATTGAACGTAGTCGCCACATCACATACATCCTGTTAAATGATAAAAAGGTAACATCTATCCTCGCTCCAGAGTAAATCTCACGTTGAGGGCATCTTTTTTTTCACTTTACCGTGAGTCGGGCTCGGCTGCACAGAGGAAAGAGCAGAGCAATGAGGTCACAGGGACAGGGGAGTCACACGCTGGCGGTTTGAATACGCGGAAGATCACTGAGGGATCCACAGTATGTGGACCCTCCTTCGCCATCAGTCCACACTCCGGACTCTGAATCCTGCCATCCGAGTTAAGATCTCGGCGGAACCTGAGGCGCAGTTCCTTCTTAAAACGTAATCTGGTGAGCATTTCTAGAATCGCACTTGTATAGATGCAGCCTTTAATGTGTTGCTAGGTTAAAATTGATGACTTCTTGTATTTCAGTAGGCAACTGCCCTCTTGATTTTGGATTTAATTTCTTTATTACAGGGGCGCTTTTATGAAGCCAAGGGACCAGGGAGCTGCCCCAGTACTGGGATGGCCAGTTCGAAATCATAGAAACTATTGTCAATTCCAGTCCCATGTCAGTGCGAGCAGGGATTTTGACATCTTGTTTTGCTATGTTCTGCACCAACAGGCAGGTGGCTCGGCCATTCCGTTCCAGTCTGGGGGTACAACAGACTGCTAGGTTCAGTCTGATAAACTGAGCTGATGGTTGGAAGAAAACCATCTCAGCGTCCATTCTCTGTCCCTTCTTTAGGACAAGGCGTACCGGAAACCCTGCTGTTGACGCAGGAACGATCAGGTCCGATTCGTTTACTACCTGGCAGGCCTGAGGAATCGTCTGACCTGACCGAATGTTCTCGGGGTCACCGCTTAGAGAGTGGGCATCTGGGTCCACCCGTTTCCACAGCACACTGTTTACTGTGTCCAGCTGGGCGCCCAGTCGAACCAATAGGTCTGCACCAATGCAGACCGAATGGGTCAGCTGAGGTGCTACCTGGAAGTAGTGAGCAAACTTCCTTTTTCCGATGGAGATGGAAGCTACACAGCTTCCTTTGCTCCAAATGGACCTATGAGGTGGGGGTGCCCACCACAGAACCTGTGACTGCGTCACCAGGGTCACCTGACAGCTTCGCGACAGGTCCTCGAACAGACCTTCACTGATTATGGACTTCTCAGAGCTGAGGCTAAGAATTACATCATCAACCTGCACTTCTGCCACCTGGACCCCCTCCCACCACCATGGGGTGGTAGTCCTGGACCCCCTGAGGTACCAGGGTGCACAGAAAGGACTCCCATTCATTACCGGACAGGGAGATCCACTCTTCTTCAGGGATGAAAAGGGGGTGTGCTTTACCTGGCGGGTCAAGCAGCTGCTCGGAGCACTGCTCCTGTAGTTGGGAGACCGTGGGAGTGCTGGCCTGGGCAGGACTTCCCTGTAGTTTTGGAAAGCAAGAAGAGACATTTATTCTCGTCCAGAGGAACCAGGAGGAACCTCCAACTCAGCTATAGTGTTCAGTGGGCACTGTGTGATCACAGCATAACCACTGAATCCCCCTTTTTGCTGTGCAACAGGCTTAGGGTTTTTGACCTGAGCCCACAATTTTCCACGCTGGCAGTCCACCAGAGGCTCCAGCCTGTCAAGCAGGTCTTGGCCAATGAGTAGTGGCTCTGTTTTTAACCTAGAGATGTAAACAGGATGCACCACGTTCATTGGCCCGAACCTAAGTGCCACCCACACTCGGTGTGTGATCCTGGCATGATCCTGGGTATAGCTGGAAATATCTATTTTACACGGTTCTACCTTAAGTCTGATGCCTTTTCCTTTCGCTACTCGTTTGAGCTCGCTGAGTAGATCGGCTGACATCAAACTAATTTCAGCCCCAGTGTCAATCAGTGCTTCTCTATCTAAGACGTTTTCAAGAGAAACCTTGATATAAATACGCCTTGCTTTGCCTTTCTGGCTGAGATTCCCTAAGAATTGTTGGAAGCCTGCCTTTTCTTTGACTTCAGGGGCGGGGTCAGCGCCCAACTCAGAGTCACAGCCTTCTTCCAGGCAGGAACCCTCCCACCCAATCAGATAGACTGAGGGAGGGGCTTGGGACGGATCCCCGCCTCCTCCAGTGAGAAGGGGCGTGGTCCCCCTAAGCTCATTCACACTTCTGGCATTCGGTGCGGAAGGTTTACCCTGTCCTGATCTCTCAGGCAGGGCTTGTTCAAGCCTGGCCAGGCGGGCTGCAGTCGACTCCCTTCGTCCAGTCTTATGATAGACTCTGCCTGAGCCCTTGCCTTCCCCGTAGCGCTCACGGCGGCTCTGACGCTTAGTGCGGTCCTGCCTGCCTATTTTGCGCCGGGGCTTAGCGAGCTCAGGAACCTCAGCTGCCTCGAGCTGAGGCGAGTCGTCAACCCTGCTGGCTTTAGTGGCGAACACGGCCGTTTTAGCAGGTTTTCGCTCTGAGGAAGCAGAGACTTCAGCTCCCCAGGCTTTTTGAGCCAACCTTCTAATGTCAGCCATTTTCATCGCTTTTGCATCAGTGTGCATCACAATCATTTTCCTGACTGAGGGATGCAGATTAGCAATGAATAAACCTTTGAAATTCACGTTCTCTTCGCAACCCTCTTCATTCCGCCCTGCAAAATAAGTGCGCCTAAGCCTCTGATAATAGTCGCGAGGGGCTTCAGCTTTTTCGTGCTTAATATGGTGCACAGCAGCCACGGCAGCTATGGGATCGATAAAAGCCGAAAATTCTCCGATCATTGCCTGACACAGCTCCTCAAAGCTATTACAGACCTCCGGTCCTTGTCTAGACATCCACTCGTGGACCGCTCGGCTGGTAGTTTTCCTTACTTACATAGCCTTTTCCTGTTCGGACGCTTCGGGCATAAACTGCAAAGTATATCTCAGCTCATCGATGTAGGTCTCCACATTATTCCCTGACACTGACGGGTCAAACCTTTCTACATCTTTGGCTAACTGCCTCAGGGAGTGG